>NC_142929.1:180877134-180932134 GCF_046866305.1 Octopus bimaculoides | reverse complement strand
TAATATTCGGAGGTCATGCTACACCACCTCATCCCAGGTCTTGCTGGGTCTACCTCTTCCACAGGTTCCCTCAACCGCTAGGGCGTGGCACTTTTTCACACAGCTATCCTCATCCATTCTCGCCACGTGACCATACCAGCGCAATCGTCTCTCTTGCACACCACAAATGATGCTTCTTAGGTTCAACTTTTTTATCAAGGTACTTACACTCTGTCGAGTATGCACACTGACATTACACATCCATCAGAGCATACTGCCTTCATTCCTTTCGAGTTTACGCATGTCCTCACCAGTCACGGCCCATGTTTCACTGCCATGTAGCATATAAAAATATATATATACATATATATATACATATGTATATATATATATATATATATATATATATATATATATATATACATATATATATATATATATATATATATATATATATATATATATGTATGTATGTATATGTATATATATATATATATATATATATATATATATATATATATATATATATATATATATATATATAATAGAGATATTAATATTTCCAAGTCTCTCTAAAGGAGACTACGGCAGCGGTACTGGAAATTAATAGTTATCGCCAAGCCAACATGGCAGTCCAAAAAATAGGACGAATGCTGTCGTTGATTAGCGCCAAGAAGCCATCACATCTAGCTAGCTATGTGACACACGAACCAGCTGCTCTACATTGACAAGGGGCAATACCCCGAAACTAGTCTGTAGATGCCAGACCAGCAAGGTGAAGCGCTGACCTCCCCTATTCGAAGGTTATAATGGACACAGGTTCGTGTGTCACAATGCTGTCCGATATAGAAGTTTTGGCAACCTGCGCAAGTAAGGAGATAAATGAGGTTACCCGAGGAACAAGAGAAATTGGTTTTAATTTTAAACTTTGTTCCTCATTTGAAGGTAAATTCAGAGCCTTCAAGTAGGTAGGGGCAGGTGCCACAATTAGGGCGTGCACATTTTTTAACTGATGGGGGTGGAAGTGGTGTATGTAGTTTGGAATTGGTTAATAATGTTTTCAAAGATTTGTGTTGCCTTTTGCATTTAAGGACTTTGTGTGTATTAATGATATTGTTCATTTTCGGGTCTGTGGTGAGTAAGGGGAGGTTTTGTTTAATTGTGGTGAATGCTTCGATGTTATTGGGGTTATGGGTGGAGATGTATGGAAGTATTTTGGGGTTGGGTGTGTTATTATGTTGGTTGGTTTTTAGTGTGTTTTTGTCAAGTCCCTTGGCACGTTTTATTCCAAGATCTATGAGTGTGGAGGGATATTGGCGTTGTAACAGTGTTTTTTTGAGATCCTGTAAGCGTATTTGAGATCTTGTAAGCGTATTACTCACCACAGACATTCAAACGAGGAACAAAGTTTAAAATTAAAACCAATTTCTCTTGTTCCTCGGGTAACCTCATTTATGTCCTTACTTGCGCAGGTTGCCAAAACTTCTATATCGGACAGACGAGCCTCCCATTACGTAGAAGAGTAGCTGTCCATAAGGAACAAATAAACCTCCCCCAATACCGCCAAATTCCACTCAGTGGCCACATAGACTCTTGCGCCAGAAACAAAAACCCTAAATTCATTATATTCCCTTTCTATCAATGTAAAGACAGAATCTCCACACAAGAAAGAATCAACAAGGAGAATCTTTTCATAGAGAAATTCCAACCATTTCTTAACACACACACCCCTCAGTGACCTTATTCCTCTATGAACAGACACAAACTTCCTGTTGGGAAAAAAAGAGTTCATAACTCCAACTAAAAACACTTGTCTCCCCTTACACACACTTTCTGTTTTGATACCACATTTCCTGCTTAACACAAACTTTTAACCCTTTTTTTAAACCTAACAAAACCCTCAACCCTCATGCATCCTTATTTTTCATACCAATTTATACATGAACTACTATTGAACTACAAAAGCTCAAAGACAATATAATGTATGGGTATATTTATTTTTTTATATATTATTGTTTTATATATTATTTTCTTCATTTTGTACTTCTTTGTAAAAAAACATTTTCATTCTCCTTCTTGATAATTTGCTTCTTCGCAATGAAAACCGGTTAGAAAAAATCTTTATTAAATTATGCTTCCAGTTCAGCATTCTGTCTTTTTTTCATTTTCCTATATATATATATATAATAGGTATCGCCAAGCCAACATGGCAGTCCAAAAAATAGGACGAATGCAGCCGTTGATTAGCTCCAAGAAGCCATCGCCTCTAGCTAGCTATGTGACACACGAACCTGTGTCCATTATAACCTTCGAATAGGGGAGGTCAGCGCTTCACCTTGCTGGTCTGGCATCTACAGACTAGTTTCGGGGTATTGCCCCTCTTCGTAAAAAGAGTAAAGACCCTCTTCGGTCATGAATGATCATGGGATTGCACCTAGAAATTTCCCCTCCGGGGACGAAGTTGGGGAAAGTTTACTTATGGAAGACCAACAGTCATCCATGAATACCAGCATCCCCTCTCTATAGCTCCGATGTTATCCAAGTTAAAAGCAAAGGCTGATACAACTTATCACCAGTGACGTCACAACTCATCTCTACAGCTGAGTGAACTGGAGCAACATGAAATAAAGTGTCTTGCTCAAGAACACAACATACAGCCCTGTACAGGAATAGAACTCACTACCTCGTGATTGTAAACCCGACGTTCGAATCACCGAGCTATGCATCTTAGTATTAGATTTATAAATTCTCAATAATTTCAAGAAGTTGAGCTATCGCGTAGACATCATCGACCATATCGACCCAATGATGTGTGACTTAGGTCATGTAACTTGTGGTCGTTAAGCAGAGATAGATAGATAGATACAGACAGACAGACAGACAGACAGACAGACAGACAGAGACAGACAGACAAAGACAAACAGACAGAGAGAAGAGAGAGAGAGAGAGAGAGAGAGAGAGGGGGAGAGAAAGAGAGAGGGAGAGAAAGAGAGAGGGAGAGAAAGAGAGAGAGAGAAATAGAGAGGGAGAGAAAGAGAACGGGAGAAAGAGTAATTCGAAGTGTTGGAAAATGTCCTTAGTTATCTCTATTATCTTGGGCATATTGAGTATGATATTATTATGTATTTCTAAAATCAAGATTTATACCTGTAGAGAGATTGAAGACTTTGGAGAGTATAGGGTTTGACTCTGGTGTTCAGTGTTTAAGGATGATAGTAGGTAACATGCTCAGCTTTTGTGGCATTGTTGCCTTGAGGCGACTTTCGCAGATGGTATGCATGTATGAAAACGGGGAACCTGAAAAACTAGAGGATAGATTGGAAGGATACATGCCCAATGCATGTGGTGTATACTGTACAGGGCGCAGCGAAAGTAAAGGTTTACTCCAAAAGGAGAGCTCATAAACAGCCATTCTCTTTAAATAATAGAGGAAAAGATGCTGCTGCCAAATCGGTTGAGATTGTTTTTGGCAAGTTAGTAGAAGGATCGGCTGCAGTTTGGGAGGTGGGGTTATGCATCCCAAGAAGGCTTTTTTCGCTGTAGGACTTTTACAGGAATTGCGAAGCTGGGTAACCGTTGTCCAATATTGGTGGTTGCATGAATTTCTCCATATGTGGTAAACCTTATTTAATGCCTAAATAGCAGCAATGCAGCTATGATAGGGTCACTTGCTCGAAGTGGTGCATACTACACATATATATACATATGTGTGTGTGTGTGTGTGTGTGTGTGTGTGTGTATGTATATATATATGTACGTATGTATGTACGTATATATATGTATGTATATATATATATATATATACATGTATGTATGTATATATATATATATATATATATATATATATATATATATATATATGCAGGAAGTATGTATGTATATGTGTGTGTGCGCGTGTGTGGTTTATTGTTCCGTTAAGGTAAAATCCACAAAAATAGACTCCATCCAGTGAGAGATAAATATAATTTATAAAGTACACTCTATTAAGATAAGAGCTACCGATAGTTTCTAGTCATTGAAATAGGTTTTTATAATGTGCTGTGGGTCTCCAAGCACTCTCGGTCTCTGAGTACACGGTTCGTTGTATTTGAAAATTAAGACGGTGGTATTTGTGAAATCACAAGATTGACGGAAAAAGTGCAATGAGAAAATAAATGGTGAATCAAAGCGAAAAAAAAAGAAAGAAAAGAAAGAAAACTAGAGTTACATCCCATTTGACTGTAGAAGTCATACTTAAACTAGTTATTGTAGAATAATTCAACAGAGATTAGTCCAACATCTGCAAGACAGTTGCTCGATGCGGAGACTGTGCTGTTCTCCAGTTCACCAAAAGAAATTCGTCCATTTGCTTGCATTTGCAGAAAATTTTGCATCTAGAATTAAATAGAGCGGTGAAATTCTTAGATCTAAAACGAAAGTGCGAACATTTAGATACGCATAAATTGCATTTCTTTGATAGTTAATGGGTTGAATGTAGTGCTGAAGACGGAGCAATAACTTCTACAATATGCATATACACCCATTATCTATTTTGCTATCTTCGATCGCATTGTTTACATAGAAGTATTCGTATAAAAAACGTCGAAACCTTCAGTGCTGGCTCTAGATTTTTATAGAAAGTGAAGTGTTTCAACATTTACTTTTTTTCTGTTTTCTCTTTTATCACGTCTTCATAGTAATCAATGAAAGACCTACGTGGGAGATGTTTATATTTCATTGATGGTTAACTTAATAAGAGGAACTTATTTTTCGTTGTTTTTTCCTTGTCGTTGAACTTTTACCATTATATATATGTGTGCATCTGCATAGGAGTGATTGTGTGTGAATGTGTGCATATGTGTGAGAGTTTATTTGCTTGTGTATTTTGTATGTGTACTTAGATTTGTCAATTTGGCATTTGTAATACAAAATATGAATTGCAAGAAATTGAAGCTCGTATCCGAACAAATGAAAGTACAGTCTCTTGAATGTATGTACATATAGGTGAAAGTGTCTGTGTGAATGTAGCGACAGGAGTGTGTTTGTATGTATGTGTATATGCGTTTGTGTGTTTCTCTGTCGGTATGTGCCTAGCTATGTAGCATGTTTCTTGGAACACCTTTGCGTTTACGTTATATATATCGAAGAACGTAGATATATTTGTGCGAGTGCATGCGAAGGAGAGAGAGAGAGAGAGAGAGAGAGAGAGAGAGAGAAAGCGTTTGTGTGTATGTGTATGCGTGTGCGCGCGAGTGTGTCCGTGTGTCTGTGTACGTGTCTGTGTACGTGTCTGTGTGTTCATATGTGTGTTTGTGTATGTGCACATAAGTAAACAATATGGTAAGATATTTTCAAAGTAAATTTTCGGGCGGTGTCGCAGTCTATTTGCAAAGTTCAGTAATAAAACTGAAAGTATTACTAAGTAGATTATCCCATTTCATATAAATATTTCTGATGTTCTGCGATAAAAGTTATAGTTTATCTCCTGCAACTTTCATCAAATCAAATGATGATTGAGGAAATTATCATGATTGAAGATTGAATATTAAACAAATTCCGTTCTATCTCCGAAACTTTCTGATTTATACAAACGACAGTTTTCATAAGTTAAATGGAATATACACATTCTTGTTAAAATTCTTACAGGCTTTGCTACGAGGAAGATTTATATTTTTCTTTGACTTTGCTGTTAAAGAAATTTTCTCAACTCTTATTGAAAATTACAATTAATCAATACTGGAATTTGTATTTTATATTTTCGGTTTATGAAGAGTGAGCTTTATTAACGTTTTGATGCTTGAACTGAATTGAACTTGGCGACACTAGTACATAAAGCAATATCCCAATTTACACGATATGAATATTGTCATCACAGTCCTGATCATTGTCAGTAATGAATACAGCAATAGCAGGTATTGAATGTCAATGTTTCTACCTCAATATTTGCACCACACGGAAGTAATAATCAACAGTTAATATTGAGATTGAAATTGATCGGCCTGAACGCATAAACTAATAATTATTTAGAGGGAGATTATATTAACCCCATTCGATGCGTCCCATTATACAAAAGAAAATGGATCTCCGCCGGTTTCGAAGATGAATGTTCCAAGTATTTGATTAGAAACAACAATAACATTAAACCAATATGTATTACTCAGAATGTCCACATCTCAGGCTTGGAAATTTCGAGGTAATGCAACAGTTGTGAGAGAATAACTATATTAAATAGTCATTTTCTCCTCTCTTCTGTTTCTTTTTTTAAAACTCTCTCTCTCTTTCTCTTTCTCCCTCCCCCCCTCTCTCTCTCTCTTTCTCTTTCTCCCCCCCCCTCTCTCTCTCTCTTTCACGCGCGCGCGCAGACACACACATCTGAGAACAGTTTAACTCAGTTTCAACGAACTTAATATTTCGTCAGCTCGCAGAACGACCCTATCTTATCAGGCATCTAGACAAGAGTAAAGGGACGTGAAACAAATCCAAGATGGTTTCTAGATGTTACGCGTCTACTGGTCAATTCAATCATGCGGTGATATTGGTCTAACAGTGACATCAGTTATTTTCTTTATTCTTAGGAGCATGTTCTCGGACTGGAAGTCGGAAGGTAGCAGACATCGTCATGTCTGGATCTGCAGTATGGTATAATTAGCGACATCAGTTCATTGCCTTTCATACCACACATGACTTGATGGGGTGTTGTTCCGGGTTTGTTACTCGATGGCCAATTCAAAGAGACCCAACACATTAGCGACAATAGCCTTTCAATAGTAACAGGTGTGACTGGAATTAAGTCTGGTGGCCTTAGGTTGAAAAGAAATTGGTGATCGAAGGTTAAAAAGTTGAGGCTAGATGGTGAGCATGGGTGTGGCGATAGATTATAGTTTATCCGATGACATTACAAGACACTACAGGGAAATGACAGCTAATGAGTTCGAGTGCAAAGGAAAGCATACGCAACACAGTAACTCCTTCACATGCACGTATAGAAAATAGACTCCTCCCTACCCCGTTTTATCTGGAGGCTCCAGTGCCATTGGAACGACTTCCCAACATCGAATGGAGTATCATTGACGTTTCCCACTTTCACCTGGAACTCGGAAGTGCCAACTCTTCCTCCTCGATAGATTGTACATACTCCAACAACTTGCCGTATCCACCAACAGGAAGAATAAACTATCTTATCGTTGCCACCAGAGCTACACCTTTTCAATGAACTTCAAGACAATGGCAACTGATAATCAAGATATACCACCTTAGGCCTGGCCACTCCATGCACAACGCAAGGTAATTAACCCCCGCCGCCCATATAGAATACAACTCCATCAAAGCTAACCAACCAGCCTCAGCTTTTAACCTAGTATTACCAAATATTGTAACTGAGTATCACCAAATTCTAATCCACCACCACCACCACCACATCTGGTTACTCCCACGGAAAGACTGTTACCGCTAATGTGCTGGTTCCCCTTGAATCATCAATCGAGCAACGCTGAAGAAGAAGAAGAAGAAGAAGAAGAAGAAGAAGAAGAAGAAGAAGAAGAAGAAGAAGAAGAAGAACAACAACAACAACAACAACAACAACAATAACAACAGCATCAACAACAACAACAACAACAACACCAACAACAACACCAACAACAACAACAACAACAACAACAACGAGAACAAGAACAAGAACAAGAAGAAATGTTCGGTAATAAAAGTTCGAAAACAAAGGCGAGTTTTTATTTATGATTTTGAGGCACTCAAGATACGTGAACAATAATAGCACACACCCAGAGAAGGTGTTCTGCCAAAAAGTTAACTCTAACAGGCAGATCCCTCTTTTAATGCCATTACCCAAACGAAAATCAAAACCAAAAGAGAAAGTTGGACAGATGATAACTACATCGAAGTGCTATATGCATTCTCCACTGCAAAGCTATACCCGGGAAACACAGGGATAACAAGAGAAACATATCAAATATAGAGAAGGAATACTGATAGAAGGGGAAAAGTCTCAGGGAATACTCTTGCGGATGTCCAGTGACGTATCCTGTGAGAGAGAAACGTGCCCCGAACCGAAATAGACAAACTAATAGATAAAATGCACGCGGAAAATTTTTTAAAAAACACCTCATAACTGAAAACAATTGGCTGCAATCAGGCAAAAACCAACACATCAGACGTTATATCTCCGAAAACGCAAAAGCCATCACAAACGAAAGGAGAGAACACAACAGAGAGAACACTGAAAACAGTAAATAAAAGGCTAAACCAAAGTAAAATCTCTACATAGCTACCCAACCCGGAAATAAATAGAACAGCACAGCAAACTCTTCTTGATACTGTATTGTGTTAGATATTTTTTTCTCTTGGTGTGTGGTGTAGTCTTTTGTTCTGTTAATGCTTGTAATAATAACGATAGGGTCCATTTATCTTGATATGAGCTCACCATGTCGTGAAGATATGGTTGTGATGCATGTGTCTGGTGTACATTTATTATCAGACGGGCAGTCATGATAAGTATATTGGGCTCTGTACATTTGTACCCCAGTGTCACTTTGATGACATTTCCTACTCTCTCACTCAATAATAATAATAATAATAATAATAACAAAATGCACCCATAAATAGCTACGAAGTTCAGTGCTAAAGGCGGATTGTCAAGACTTCATCGTAGCTTCTCAAAATCAAAACTTATTAACCCAGAGCTATCAAGCCAATGAGATAAAAAAAAATGGAATAGATACAAAGTGCTGATGCTACAATGAAGAAATTGACATAGTGAACTACGTAGTGTATAAATAAAAACATGGCAGATTTAGCCAAGAACTTCATTGGTCAGTGTGTCAGCATTTTAAACTAAAACTGTTAAGTAATGTCTCCTCCCTGTTTCTTCACAATAGGTGACAAGGCATAAATTCCCGTGCCAACCAACAAAGCTAACCGCAAAACTGTACTGTCACTACAAACGGCATGTCATTAACTAAATATTGCAACTCCCCAAAACAACTGCAAATGTCTATGATGAGGACACAGTAATATAAAGTAATTCGATGGCGTCTATATGTAATTATTATTCTAATAGTTCAAAACCTGTTAAAAAATTGTTAGAATACAAACACATTCATTCTATGCTTTCTATGTACGAATATGTGGGGGAACTTTTCAAAGTTTGTTCTCTGCTAATCAGAAGAGGCGTACTGGATTTTCTCTCCTCAATTGATAGTATAGAATATTAAACAGTTATATAAACAGCAGTTTAAGCTATTACTAAAGTGGATAATTATAGGTCGATTTAAGATTTAGAAAACGAATTTTAGATTTGAAGAATTCCAGTAAATGAAAGTGTTAGAGATTGCAATTATTCAATTATTCAATTGCGGCTGTAATGATTATTTAAAGAGTAAGGCATTTCTATTACAATAAGTAACAACTTCCAAGGTAATTGTTATTGTTGTTGTTTGTGTCGTTGTCGGTCGAGTAATAATAATATAAAGAGCTATTGCATATCTATTACTGTTGCTGGTCTTGTTGTCGCTTCTTTTTCTTTTTCATGCTTGTGTCGTTGTTGGCTGTGTTGTTAAACTCGTTCTCTTAACCAATTACAGTTATTGCTTTGTTATTCTTGTTGTTCTCGTGTAAATCATCTCATGTACGGCTTATAGTGGTATGAGAAGAGCTTCCCGCTACCTCCTCGTTGGATACTGGGCGTCGTTGCCACCATAATTCTATATAGATAGGAAAACAGACGACAGCAAATCAATATTATGAAATTTGTGTCCTTTAGGGCACCACATAGACCAACAACATCTACAATAACAACAACATCTAAAATAACAACAACAGCAACAACAGCAAAAACAACAACAACAACAACAACAACAATAATAATAATAATAATAATAATAATAATAATAATAATAATAATAATAATAATAATTAATCTACCTAACAAATACGAAGAAGAAGAAGAAGAAGAAGAAGAAGAAGAAGAAGAATAAGAAGAATAAGAAGAATAAGAAGAAGAATAAGAAGAAGAAGAAGAAGAAGAAGAAGAAGAAGAAGAAGAAGAAGAAGAAGAAGAAGAAGAAGAAGAAGAAAAAACAACAAAAGCTATAAAACAAACGAAATCCAAACTAAAACTAGAACAGCAACGGACCATGATAAAACGATGGCAAGAAAAGCCCCTACATGGTAAATACTGGGCTAAACTAAATGCAAAAGAAATAGACAGAGAAAAATCCCAGCAATGGTTGAGAAGCTCAGGACTCAAAGCAGAGACTGAAGGATTTTTAATTGCTGCACAAGACCAAAGCCTCCCCACCAGAAATTACCAAAAACACATAATGAAAAGAAACATAACAAGTAACTGTAGAATATGTGGAGATGAACAAGAACCAATAAATCATATTATCTCTGGCTGCCCAGTCCTGGCTAAGAAGGAATATATTCACAGGCACGACAGAGCTGGGACCTATATACACTGGAAGCTATGCCAACACTATGGAATAACAACAGAAAAAAGATGGTATAAACACACGCCAGAAAAGATCACAGAAAACGAGAAAGCAACCATGCTCTGGAATATGCCAATACACACAGATAGAGAAATTAAGGCAAATAGACCAGATATAGTTGTCAAAGATCATGAAGAAAAAAAATGCTTTCTAATTGATGTATCAATACCAGCAGATGACAACGTTTCCTTAAAAGAAATGGAAAAACTTTCAAAATACAAAGACCTGGAAATAGAGGTAACTCGAATGTGGAATCTAAAAACAGAAACAATTCCTATCATAGTAGGTGCCTTAGGTATAATAAAAAAATATTCAGACAAATACATAACAAAAACACCAGGACTTACAAATATATATAACATACAGAAAATTGCACTACTGGGCACTGCACACATCCTACGCAAAACACTTTTAATACAGTAACCATAAGAGCACCACAGCAAACCACAGCACATACCCAAGGCGCACAGAGCTGCGCTCGGTAGTGAAGTGAAAGCACGTTATAAAAATAAAACTACTGAACAATAATAATAACAACAACAACAAAAAAACAACAACAACAATAAGTAGAATAATAGGGGTGCATACGTAAGAGCATTATCTTGGCTGACTGCAAGAAGAGACACACAAATATGACATGGTCCCATGCTCGTGGATTATTGAATGCCTTAAACTGCTTATGGTCTCCCACAATATGCTGAAGTTAATACGAAATCCAATGGCAACGTGGCGAACTGAAGAATGAACACAAGATGAAAGAAATGTACAGGAAAAAGTATTTGAGGAGAAATTGGCATGTGCACCAATCGAAGCTAAATGGCCGCTATATGATTAGAGCAATTAACACGTGGGGGGTGCTTTGATGAGACATGAGGCGGGAATAGTATCTTGGAAGAAGAATAAATTACAAGAGATGCACCGGAGAACACGTAAATTAATGACAATGAACAACGAACTATATTCCAACAGTGATGAGTCAAGATTGTATGTAAAGAGGAAAGAAGGAGGACGGGGATTAGTGGGTTGTGTAGGTTGTGTAAGGGAGGAGCAGAATTGCCTGGCTTGGTATGTCAAGGGGAGTAAAGAAGAAATGATTGAAGCAGTGAAGATGCAGGGAACCTTAAAAGTGAACGAAGCCGGTCACAACTTAAGAAAGACCAGAGAGAGAGAGAGCAGATGCAGAAAATGTGGCAGGACAAGAAAATGTACAGTCAGTTCTTGAAGAATAAAGATGAGATTATTTAGAATAGAACCTAGCAATGCTTATACCATCTTTTTTTTTTGTTATTCCATACTGTTGGCATAGCTTCCAGTGTATATAGGTCTCAATTCTGTCGTGTCTGTGAATATATTCCTTCTTAGCCAAAACTGGGCAGCCAGAGACAATATGATTTATTATTTCTTCTCCATCCCGACATATTCTGTAGTTATTTGTTGTATTTCTTTTCATTACAGGTTTTATTTATTTTTTCTGGTGGAATGGCTTTCGTCTTGTGCTGCAATAAAAAATCCTTCAGTCCTGAGCTTCTCAGCTATTGTTGAGATTTTTCTGTCTATTTCTTTTCTGTTTAGTTTAATGCAGTATTTGTCACGAAGGGGCTTTTTGCCGTCTTTTATCATGATCCGTTGCTGTTCCAGTTTTAGTTTGGATTTCAGTTGTTTTACAGCTTTTGTTGTTTCTTCTTTTTCTTTATAGTTGTTAGGTACTCTGACTTCTTTTTTGTATTTGTCAGCATCCTTAAAGATTGAAAACAGTTTTTTTGTTTTGTTCGTGTTTTGTGGCTCTTATTATTATTATTATTATTATTATTATTATTATTATTATTATTATTATTATTATTATTATTATTATTCAGTAGTTTTATTTTTATAATGTGCTTTCACTTCACTACCGAGCGCAGCTCTGTGCGCCTTGGGTATGTGCTGTGGTTTGCTGTGGTGCTCTTACGTTTACTGTATTGAAAGTGTTTTGCGTAGAATGTGTGCAGTACCCAGTAGTGCAATTTTCTGTATGTTATATATATTTGTAAGTCCTGGTATTTTTGTTATGTATTTGTCTGAATATTTTTTTATTATACCTAAGACACCAACTATGATAGGAATTGTTTCTGTTTTTAGATTCCACATTCGAGTTATCTCTATTTCCAGGTCTTTGTATTTTGAAAGTTTTTCCATTTCTTTTAGAGAAACGTTGTCATCTGCTGGTATTGATACATCAATTAGAAAGCATTTTTTTTCTTCGTGATCTTTCCGTGGATTTGGGGATTAAGATGGTTTTCCCTTTTGTGAGCCATTCAGGCATTGTCTCTGGATCTGCTATTATGTTGTTAAAGTTTTATTATTATTATTATTATTATTATTATTATTATTATTATTATTATTATTATTATTATTATTATTATTATTATTGTTCAGTAGTTTTATTTTTATAACGTGCTTTCACTTCACTACCGAGCGCAGCTCTGTGCGCCTTGGGTATGTGCTGTGGTTTGCTGTGGTGCTCTTATGTTTACTGTATTGAAAGTGTTTTGCGTAGAATGTGTGCAGTACCCAGTAGTGCAATTTTCTGTATGTTATATATATTTGTAAGTCCTGGTGTTTTTGTTATGTATTTGTCTGAATATTTTTTTATTATACCTAAGGCACCTACTATGATAGGAATTGTTTCTGTTTTTAGATTCCACATTCGAGTTATCTCTATTTCCAGGTCTTTGTATTTTGAAAGTTTTTCCATTTCTTTTAGAGAAACGTTGTCATCTGCTGGTATTGATACATCAATTAGAAAGCATTTTTTTTCTTCGTGATCTTTCCGTGGATTTGGGGATTAAGATGGTTTTCCCTTTTGTGAGCCATTCAGGCATTGTCTCTGGATCTGCTATTATGTTGTTAAAGTTTTATTATTATTATTATTATTATTATTATTATTATTATTATTATTATTATTATTATTATTATTATTATTATTATTATTATTATTATTATTATTATTATTATTATTATTATTATTATTATTATTATTATTATTATTATTATTATTATTATTATTATTATTATTATTATTATTATTATTATTATTATTATTATTATTATTATTATTATTATTATTATTATTATTATTATTATTCGGCGAGCTGGCAGAAACGTTAACACGCTGGACGAAATGCTTAGCGGTATTTCGTCTGCCGTTACGTTCTGAGTTCAAATTCCGCCGAGGTCGACTTTGCCTTTCATCCTTTCGGGGGTCGATAAATTAAGTACCAGTTACGCACTGGGGTCGACCTAACCGACTTAATCCCTTCGTCTGTCCTTGTTTGTCCCCTCTATGTTTAGCCCCTTGTGGGCAAAAAAGAAAGAATTATTATTATTATTACGGCGCTCTTTTCTATTTTCCACCAGTATAAACAGAATATTATGCCCCTTATTTTAAATAGTGTTGCTAAATTATGGAAATATGTCATAAACTGTTATGAATGACCTCACTGATTTTGAATCACGTGGGAAACATTATTAGCGACTTTTAGTGTAAAATTCACAATAATTGTGATTTCAAACCATATGTGTTAGAGTTTCAAAAATACTTTAATGAGTATTGGAATCATGTTCTAATTTTTCGTTCATTTGATGAGAGGATTGGTTATCGTTTTAGGATATTCTTTTATTTTTGTTGAATTTTAGAATATGAATATTTGATATAATCATTTTCCTGAAATAAAGAAATAATTGCATGGTAAAATATTCTCACTGACAATTACATTCGAAGTTGCGATGTATTGTAATAGAAATACTCTTTACTCTTAAAATTAACACTACAAGCACAACAATTACCAGCACAACAAGAATAAAGACAGAAACAGTAATTCTTAAATGAGTTCATTTCTTTCTCTCTAAAAATCTGAATGTAAGACGATAAATCATAAGACAAAACTCAGAAACACAAGATGCCTAATAGAAAAGATTCAATGACAAATATTCTGAAATATAGAAAATATCAAATACATGTATTTTCTTGCGTTACGAATTCCACTATAAGCAGAACTCTAACAAATACGATTACAAAGTTTAATTTGACACCCTTAATTAAAAATCATTCAATTAATCACACGCACCCTGAATAATGACTGCGATTAGTCTACACATAAACGGAACATAGCAATTATGGTAGATGTAATATGTGATCAAGAAGAAGTTTCACTTTTCCAAACACAGCTCTTGTGAATTATTTTTAGTCCTCAACTATTTTATACAAATTAACTGAGAATATATCTGACATAATTCAAATTGTGAGAAATCGAAATATTCCACATAAAACAGATAATGATATGGGATACAGTTGGAGCTAAACGTGTTACAGTGGTTGGTTAGGATGAGTTGAATTCTGCATTGCAATTTGCGGCCGCTGTCTTTGTGTGTGTGTGTGTGTGTGTGTGTGTGTGTGTGTGTGTTTTACATGCTGGGTCTAGAAGAATAAGAAGTGACGACGGCTGTTGCATAACCACCTAGACCAGGAAGATTGAAGGGAACTGAACGCTCTGTGAATCAACACTTTATAGAAAGATGTCAGCAGAGAAGTTATTCGAGAGCCGATGTTCTAGAAAGAAAATATTGGGTACTAAAGTCTTATTGAGGGTCTGATTGAGTTGGACACAGCGAGGGTGATAAAAAATGAGACGCAGGGGAGGGAAGTGTCTGAATGACTGTGGCATGTATCCCTCAAGCTTACAGGAGAAGCCAGTATAATACTGGTAGATATGTCACAGACAGAAGATAGCAACTGCAGGCCAAGGACAAGAGCATGTGAGAAATTTTATGTCAATCATTCGTATGGCCCTTTTCCCAAAGTAATCTGAGATATATTTGTGTGCCCAGCAATACCGTTTCAGCTGTGCGAACAATATTCTATAATATTACACACATGAACGAAGTAGTGTATCAGCAATTTTGTGGGGTGTAAATGGCTTTTGGCTCCAAAGAAAAGAACCATGTGTTGGGATATGATCATAATTAGATTAATTATGATTTTCACTTGGCAATATTCTTAGTGACATTCGCATTAAGCATTTAGAAAAATTTCATAATCGTGTATTACTGATACTGGCCATATTTTCCAAGATGTCGTACAAAAGGTTTATGTTTGGAGTAGGTGTATCGTTCCAAATATGTGAACAATATTACCTAAAGAGAGACAGAGATCTGAGCTGAAGTATTTTCTAGCACTGAAGAAAACACGTAGAATTTCATAAGTAGATTTGAATACCTGGATATCCTCTTGAATACGACACCATGTGTGGTCTTACGAGATTATGTTCTAAATTTTGTTCTTCTTGTTCGTAGTGGATGCAGTGGTTGTGGTAGTGGTGATGGTCGTTTTGATGGTATTAGTTAGTGGTGGTGATGGCGGTAGTTTTAAATTTCTTTTATTCGGTAGAACAGATAAATCACTAGATTGACATTTCCCTTCCACACCTGTTTATATCTATAATTCTATCAAATATAGACACATCGCTAGTTCAACCAATTTCCTTTCCTTTCTTAATTAGTAGTAGGAGAATCACAGTATGATGAGATTCCTCTGCTACAATGATTCTTGCTAAATGTGAATCATTTATATGCTACGTGTCATTTATTGCCATCGTAATCGTTTAAGAATACGCTGGAGACGCTGACTCCAGTATCAACAGAAGTATTTGTGCAACCTGAACGTGCTGAGAATATAATGGCCTTTAGGGTATATTAAACCTAGAAGTTCATTTCTAAACAGAATAGAAATGTTAGCACTAATTAATGGTTGCAAAGACACCGTGTACCAGTTAATCACGCATTCTACTCGCAAAAAGAATATATAAAATTTTTTCGTCATTATCAGCTTTACGCCGCTCCTAAAATACTAAACATTTCCCTTAAAATACTCTATCAGTAAGATTTAGATGCAGGGCAACGAAGAATAATACTAAAAGAAATAATAATGTCCTATAGTGGTACAAGACCATAAATTCAAAGAATGGAGAAAGATTCATTATGGTCACTACTTCTTGACAGGTAGTTATTTTACCGATTCTTTTATTTTTTCTTGTGCCCGAATTCATTTTACCAAATTTTACTGAAACAAAAAAAATCGATCTGTTACGGTTATTTAATAAATCTATGTTTAGCAAGTAAAAACGCGGTTACATATCTGCATCACTTTCACATCTATAGAAAATTATGCTAAGATTGTTAGTGCTTATAAATGCAGAACCAGTTCAGCAATAACTACTGTTTCGTCCCCTTCACAAAATCAATTGCTCCACGCAAATTCTTGAATAGCAAAACCAAATTCTGAAAAGTTTAAAATTTGGATCAAGAGTATACTTCATATATCTTATGTATATCTTGTCCCCGCGTGAAGGCGCATGGTTTAGTGTTTAGAGCGTCGGACACACTATCATGAGTTAATGAGGTCGATTCCAGTACCGAGCTCTGTATTGAGTGCTTGAGCAAGACACTTTATTTCATGTTGTTCCAGTTCACTCAACTGTAAAAATGAGTTGCATCGTTATTGGTACCAAGCTTTAATACCCTTGGATAACATCAGTAGCGTGAAGAGAAGAGGCTGATATGCATGGGCGACTGCTGGTCTTCCATAAACACCTTTGCCTGAACTTGTGCCCCGCAGGGGAACTTTCTAAGTGCAATCCCATGGTCATAAATGACCGAAGGCGGTCCTTACCTTTTATCCTGTCTCCCCTGGCAGTTTATTTCAGACACAGCCCTCTGTAGATATCTGCTTTTCTTAAAAACTGAAAGTTACTGCTCTGTATTACAAAAGTTGCAGAAACAGATGGAATATCTATAATAAACGATCCTGAGATCGTTTGTTCTTTATAATGATGTATTTTGGGGAACTAATTGCAGCAACTACACTGACAGAATTCCGAAACACTCGGCTTCAATATTGATCATGATGGTTGTCTATATCTGGACGCAACAGATCAGCATCACTCTTGGGCCTTGCTCGCAAGGTTTATACAGCGTCTTCGAAAAACTAGAGCTGTGACACCTCTTTGTTAGCTCGACGGTACTTCGTTACTCCACGTAGGTATGAGGCTTGTGCAGAAGCCTGGAAATTTGAGGTTCATTCAGAACTTGCATCTGCATCTCATCATTGTTGGTTCCTGTACGCTATGGAACTTGCACAATCTGCGCGACCTTCATATTGACCTGATGGATTTTCAGATCATGTGATCTCTCAAATAGTTTCCTACAAATAGATGTTCTATCCATGATTGGTACACTATTCCATATGTAGTTATCGTTTCTCAATTCGATATATGGTACTCACGCGAGTACCATATATGCACGTGTGTGTGTGTGCGTGCGTGAGCGCGCGTACGCACATATATGCGCGTACGCACATATATGCGCGTACGCACATATATGCACGCATGTTTTAATTTAGACAATCACATTATCTTTTCCCTAATGGCATTGTTTATTTTGGAGAATTATTCATTCTTGATAATAACAAACCTTCTTTGGATTCTTTCTCAGATGCCACCAAGTAATTGTTCTATGTCTGGAAGCAGAGAAAATTACATTAAACCAAGGATCTATGTTTTATAGTTTACAATAAACTCATATTCGTCTCTGCTGCTCAAATTCATATCATTATCCCCTGTAATATTTCCCTTAGTTTAAGGCTGCAAGCGAGCAGAATCGTTAGCAAGAAGCTTATCAGCATTTCGTTCAGCCTTAGCGTTCTGAGCTCAAATTCCGCCGAGGATGACTTTGCCTTCCGTCCTTTCGGAGAGGTTGAATTGGGTACCAGCTGGACCCTGCGGTCGATGTAATCGACGTAACTCTTCCCCCGATATTGCTGATCTTGTGTCAAAATTTGAAATCAAAACTTTGTCTTAGTTCATTTTCGTATCACTTAGTTATGTCTGCGAGCGTAACTGTGCGTGTTTAATAGTTTTAGACGATACTAAAATTAAACAACAAGCTGATATATTTTTAATCATATTTGTATACAAATAGAAGACGCTTCATAACACAGAATCAAAACGTGAATTCGTCTCATGCTCTCACACATATTTATGTCTATTGATACTTTAAAAAGTTTATTGTCATTCCAAACTTTTGTGTTTGTAAATGAGTCTTTTATGAAAGTAATGATACGATGAAGTGCATGAAACACACTATTTAAAAAGAAAAAAAAGATGAATTACTTTGAATTACTGTCAATTATAAACATAGCAATTACGGTTGCATTGTTTGCTCAGTGGGTAGGTGGAGAGTTGGTTCCATAGTAACGATATTATTAGATACGTATAAAACTTATTTACAATGGTACTGGAAATAGATCCTGCACTAAAGCTATGTTTAGTTAGAACTTCGTCAATTTATCACGGTTTGCTGAAATTATGTTTTCATACAATATTCATTATAACTCAAGATTCTTGAAATGTATCGAATATAAGATTTATGTGAGTTCTGATGGTTTCGTGTGCATTGTGACGGAATGTTTATGATTAATATAATTTTGGTAAATTAATGGGAGAAGAACGCAAAATAGTTAGCTATGAATAGACTAGATGTCACTTCTTTAAGCGGACTGTATCAGTATAAATTATTTTTAATGGTTTTGATGGCGAAGGAAAGAGTTCTGCTTGTGGAATTTGCTTCTTTTCTGCAGCTGGTGAGATTCATGTGGTTGACGCTTTGGTTAGAGAACAGTAATTTAACAGACTGTACAAATTAAAAATAAGCGGGATGAGCCTCAAGGGAATTGACATCTGAGAAAGAATAGGTTAGTGATTAGTGGAAGGTTCTGATTGTGTCTAACAAAAGGAGGGCAGAGGGATGTGCCGAGCGGCCCAGGGGAAAACCGCATGTAACATGGCAGTTCATAAAAGTAGTAGTAGTAGTAGTAGTAGTAGTAGTAGTAGTAGTAGTAGTAGTAGTAGTAGTTGCGGCAGCAGCAGCGAAAGCAACTACGGTTGCAGCAGAGTGCAGTGTGTTCGCATCTGAAGATTAGATGTCGGACTGTAATGTTGAGAGATGTTTATCAATAAAGTGCATGACAGTCTCATGGACTCGTTTATGATACTTATCCTTGATCTATATACAGTGAGTTAGTAATCCCGCTCGTGATATGGGAGTAGTATTTTATTTCGTGTCTGACATAAGTTTTGCAGAGATTTGACAATCATTCTGACTCTGAGGAAAAGAGTTGATTGATTACTGAGATGCAAGTTTTACTGTATCAATAAAGAGATCGACAGGAGAGAACACAAAAGTATTATGAAGTCTACGACCACGTTTGTGTTCCGAAATAAGGGTTTGAAATGCACGTTGTCCAAGACTAAGGAGGTAGAAAATTGTTCGAATAGAACGAAATAATCAACTTATAACTGAAACATATGAGTATTACATTTTCTTGTGGGATAAATATTATTAGTTGAGTTTATCGTAATAATTTACAGATGTATTATTAAACCCAAGGAATAACATCAACGATTTTTAACACCATTTTTCTGCGAATTAAATGCTTGATAAAAGAAATTATCAAAGTGTTAAAGCTGCATAGTTTCAGATCATAAATTCTGTTAATTTGCATAATTTCTATTTCGCAAGCCATTAGCAGGTGTTGTATCACGTGTCCTAGATGTCTTTTATAAATTACCTTGTTTCATTTAGAAATGCAACAAAGGTTTATGGCTTGCTTTACTGAATTCTTTATTGATTCATCCGCGATGTTCAGAGTAATTTCTTCCATTTCCAACTCCAACATCTGCTACACTTATCCCATTAATATAAGTTATATTAAATACATTTTACATTGAAGTCATTCGCACTTTTGGCTCGGTTTCACTTCTTTCAGCTCATTTGCTTCTTATATATTTATCTTTTTTAAATATACCTCTACCCGAACTAATGTGAAAACCTACTTATGGTCGAACGACCTGTTGCAAATAGCAACCAAATCACCTTCATGGCTCAGCTCACCTCCTGAAAAGATATCTCGTTAAAGAATGCGTGTGCAAGTGGGTGTGTGACTGCGTATTTGTGTTTGTGTGTGTATGTGTGTATGTGTGTATTAAATTGATTCTCAAAGCATTTAAAATGCTTTTATATTATTTATGCATAAATTCTCACCTCACAATGGTGCTTTATATCTGAGATCGAAATAAAAATGTGTAAAATCAAACATAAATATGTTTCAAAAACAAGATCCATATGCACAAATAGTGAAATGAATAACACATGCGACTCTAGATTTTAAATTTCAGTTTTCCATGTGTTACATACGTCTTTTAATTATACACAGTTCTTTCATATATTTTCCGTCAGTGGAACAAAACACAATCGAGGAAGCAGGAAATCCAAAAGTAATTATTTTGCTGCCCTTGGTAACGTCGTGCGATATTCAATTGTTTTGGCAACTATCCTCACATCAGTAACTTGTCTAAATATATTTACTATCCCAGCGATGTATATGATATGTACACACACACACACACACACACACACACACACACACACACACACATTCTTAATCTATATGTGGATCAAGTTACTACGATTTTTATTCCTTCTTCTACTGATATATATTACATTTTAAATTACAGTACGTCCAATAAAGATTTCATCTTGGATCAAAACCGTAGTAACTCGCCCGTGCATTGTCTGTTTTAAATACGATACATAGATAGCTATTTTAATTTAATACTGCATTACTTGCATGCACCAATAATTTATTCAGCTCGGCATCTATTCGCAATACTAGACTATACATTATTCACCATATTCCTCCATCAGAGACTACAGATTTTATCTAGGCGTGGTTCTGACTACACGTCATTCATAAGTGCTAACAAGGCCGAAATGCATCTGTTGTTCCTGCTACCCACTACTGGGATGATGTTTCCTCTCCCTCTGATATATATTGTGCTTTTCAACACATCATATCTATAGCAGATTTTATCTCAGGCGAAAAGCAGCACAAGTTGCCTGTCAATGATGTATATACATTACGTATGACACATAGATGGCTATTTTAATTCATTACTGCTTCAGTTGCGCATGTCAGATTATATATAACCTGATGTGTGTATGTGTATATATATGTGTGTGTATATATATATATATATATATATATATATATATATATATATATATATATATATATATATATATATATATATATATATATATATATATACATATATATATATATATATATATAGATAGATAGATAGATAGATAGATAGATAGATAGATAGATAGATAGATAGATAGATAGATAGATAGATAGATATACATACATACATACATGCATACATTCATACATACATACTTACATACATACATACATATGTACACTCTAGGATATTGAAGTAGTAGACTATTTGTTTTCTCACGAATTAGGCGCAGTATTACTTAATTGGTGCATAGGAGACTCGAATGTGTAGTGCACGAGATTGAGGTGGTGACCGGCGCTGGCGACAGCAGCGGCAGATTTGGCTATAACAGCAGCGAGGGCGCCGAAAACAACAGCGACTGAATTTGCAACGGTGGCGACGACGACGGTGGTATTGACCCAGCGCGTCAAGTTGCAGCAGCTACGATACCAATACTAACAGCAGAAAAAGCACCAGCAGTGCGTCCTGCAGTGGCAGCAACAGCGGCCTTGTTGGCGGGAACCGCAGCACCAAGGTTGCATCCAGCCATGACAGCAACAACAGCAATGATAACAGCCCCAGCACTAGTGGTAGCACTAACAACAACAGAGGCACTAGTAGCATTGACAGCGATAATAACAGTATCACCATCAGCTGTCACACTACCAGCAAAACAGCAAAGACACGAAATGTGTGGGATTCACAGGCAGCCTTTCAAGTGTCATCTGAGCAACCGCAGGTCCACCTTTAGAATACTAGGCAAGCACATAACGTCTCTGGCCAGCTATATATGGCCTTTAAAGAAGTTAGCTACGCTATACATTATTACATGGTGGCTCCGAGAACCGGCACCATTTATCAAAGGGATCTTGGTTTCGCTTGGTTTAAAGAGTAAGAATCCTGAAAAATACACGCAACCCAGAGTCCTTTTTAAACTCCAAAATAGAGATGTTTAGTGAGTGCCCTCATCAGAGAAAATTCATGGGGAAAACATGGAACTTACCATTTGACGTCTAAAAACATGCTACCAGCTTTGAGTGGGCAAAGGGAGATAAATTCGCCTCGCTGAAGGCTTCGCTAGAAGACTTTCGTTGCGGAATGTTTCGTGTTTATGAAATTAACTGACCGTGACGTTTTTTTTCCCTCCATATGAGTCTGGCGAATCTGGTATACGGCTAGGCGCCTTATGGTTCCAAAACCAATGATCCCTCTCTGACCTGCCATACACACACGCACGTATGCTTAAAAGCATATGTGTATATGTATTGTGTTAGTATGTGTGTGTATATAAAGAGCAAAATATATACAATTTCCTCTCTCCTCCCTCTCTTTCACTGTCTCTCTCTCTTGCTCACTCTCTCTGTACCAACAAGAAGAAGCTAAAATTTTACTCATGTGCCACGGTATCGTAATTTTTTTGTTCATATGTGAAATTGCTTAGATTTACTACCTACTTCCTCACATGATTTATTAAATATAGAGACCATAAATTCTGCATCACCATATTGACAGTTATATTATGGCCACTGGCACTGTTTTAAAATGGATATCCATAACA
Source organism: Octopus bimaculoides (assembly GCF_046866305.1). NCBI lineage: Eukaryota > Metazoa > Mollusca > Cephalopoda > Octopoda > Octopodidae > Octopus > Octopus bimaculoides. The sequence continues at coordinate 180,908,957 of NC_142929.1, read as the reverse complement.
CTATCAAGTAATTTATTACCTTAACACTCATATAAATCATTGATATCTCTAGTGCCCGAACACTAATATTTTTATTTACATGTAAAACATAAATTTGAAATGCAATAAATGAAGAAATCCTTTTGTATTCATATGTATTTGCACCCTTATGTTTTATCTGTTTATTAAGTTGTTAATTATAATTCTTTCTTGGTTATAATCTTTATTATTTTAGCGATTTGATTGGGGAGGAAAGGATTTAGTCAATCTATAAATACTCAGAAATGAACGATTATTGGAACGTTTTATTGCGTCATGCATATACATAATAGGGATTATTGCATTACGTGCTCCCATCTACGTGGTTGAAAATTGTGCTACAAACAGTAGCCAAATTTCCTCCAAAGTCCATGATATTTTTCATGTAAACCGACAGATATATGCACTTCATAGGAATAAATTATGTAGTGATCACAGATAGATTCGTTTAATCATATGTCTGCTGCATGTGTGTAAACGTGAAAACTATCAATGACGTAATTGAATTGAGGTTTAGCATGACTACGAGGTAGAATACACGCAACCGTTGTCTTTCGATCGATCATTGTCGGTTCACTAACTCCGGTCTATAATCTATTAGATACATTGTGTCACTGATTAGAGCCAAAAACAAAAGAAAGAAATGTAGAAATCGTAAACACTGCTCGTAAAACTGTTAGGATAAAATGAACGTTCATATACGCAAACTTACTCAGTAATCTGGATATAAGGTATAACAAAAACTGATGCAATTACAACAATTGGTAATATTATTATTATTATTATTATTATTATTATTATTATTATTATTATTATTATTAATATTAGTAGTAGTAGTAGTAGTAGTAGTAGTAGTAGTAGTAGTAGTAGTAGTAGTATGGTGGCGAATTATCAAGCCGGTAGAATTGTTAGCACGCTGGACAAAATGCTTAGCGGTTTTTCGCCTGTCGCTACTTTCTGAGTTCAAATTCCGCCGAGGTCGACTTTGCCTTTCATCCTTTCGGAATCGATTAATTAAGTGCCAGTGAAGTACTGAGGTCGCTGGGATCGATTATCTCCCCTTCCCACAAAAATGCAGGCCTTGTGCCTAAGGTAGAAAAGATTATTATTACTGTTAAGGCGGCGAGCTGGCAGAATCGTTAGCACGCTGGACGAAATGCCTGGCGGTATTTCTTCTATCGCTACGTTCTGAGTTCAAATTCCACTGAGGTGGACTTTGCTCTTCATCCTTTCGGGTTGAATAAATAAAGTACCAATGAAACACTGAGGTCGATGTAACTAACTATTCCCGTTCCCACAAATATGAAGCCTTGTGCCTCCAGCAGAAAGAATTATTATTGTTATTATTATTATTATTATTATTATCATTATTATTATTATTATTAAGACGGCAAACTGTCAGTGTCGCTAGCATGCGGGAATTTCCACTTCGCTACGTTCTGAGTTCAAATTCCACCGAGGTTCGACTTTGCTTTCATCCTTCTGGGGTCGATAAAACAAGTACCAGTGAAAAACTGGGGTCGATGGAATCAGCACATCTCCTCCCAAAAAATGACTGCCCTTGTAGTAAAATTTAAAACTGTTATCATAATCATTATTGAGTGAGGGAGCAGTGCCTGCCATCAAAGTGACGCTGGGGTCACGGATAACAACTATATGTGCGGGACATGGTGATTTCATATCAAGATAAACAGCGCATCTCGCTCAAAAGCTCCCTAAATAAGGTTTGTTTAAGGATGATGAACGAAACACTCATGTTTCCGGAGTTGAATTATCCAAACTCCAAAGAATTCCTCTCAACATATGGCTATGATGCTCCTCCACTACTTCTGCTCGTGATCAGAGATGCACATATCCTTAGCCACAAAGGGACATGCTCAGTCGGTTAAGATCAAACAACTGAGAAGCAAATCGGTGGTATTGAGCGGAATATTTGCTGTAGCCCATCTTTTATACCAGGACAAAATAATGTACATGATAACACTTCCAATCAGCTAAGGTCAGACGACACGAGAGGCATTGCCTGGTAATGCATCGGGCCAATTATTATCATTATTATTATTATTATTATTATTATTATTATTGCTTTGCACAACTTCTATCGCTGTAGATGTACTACGGTGCCAGCTGTTCACTATCATCAACCACAACTGCTTAACCTTCCAAGTTAACCTGTCATGTCTATCGACTGTTCTTTCTTCCTTATCGCATACATTGTTGTCAGCTGGGCATACTATATCTATGATCCAGCACCTTTTGCTTTCTTTCTCATTTAACACTGTGCCTGGCTTCCTATTCTTTATCTCATGATTGCACTGAATCATAAAATTTCATAGGATCTTTGCTTTATTATTTTCGATGATATCTTCGGGTTTATGTTCGTACCACAGTTTTGTCTGTCAAGTCCATCTTTGTTGGAAAGTGTCCAATCGACAATCCTTGGTATATTGTCATGACATCTCTTATATCCTTTCTGAGTTAGTGGTACACTGACTAGTAATATGTCATACAGTTTCACCATTTTGTCCACAAATTCTGCACTTATCACTTTCTGATATATTGTCTATTCTGTATTTGATGTAATTCGTTGTTTGTACTTGCACTTGGGCAGCAAAGGCTAGAGTCTACGTTTCTGGTTTTAAATCACTTTTATTCATCCACAGCCATCTTTTTTCTCTGTCTGTATTATCTTCAGCATCCCTATCAAATTGTCCATCATTCCTTTCTTTATTCACTTATTTTAGTTTCATTTATTCTCACATACTTGTACAGTGCTTTATCTTTGCAGTCTTCCATCCTACACAAGCCTGACCTTCTTACTTCCAATAATAGTGGTTCTGTGGCATTTTTTACATACCATGCTATGTTGTTTTATTCTGCTCTAATGTGTATTCGCATCAATCAGTCCTTTTCCCCCTCTTGTTCTTGGTATATAGCCTATCTGTGTCACGTTTTGGGTGGAGTATCCCATATCTAGTCAGCAACTTCCTTGTCTTTCTGTCTAAGCTGTTTAGTTTGTCTACTGTCCATGCGATTAACCTTGCTCCATATATAAGAAGTGAAACCGCCCAGTTGTTAATAGCTTCAATCTTATTCTGCCCGTTTAATTTCGACTTAAGGGTCAGTCTCAGTCTGCACAAGTACTCCACCTTAAAGTTTTCTGTCATTTCTTTCTCCATAAATTTATCCATTTCCAATATCTCCAAGTACTTATAGCCCGTCTATTCTATCTGATTCATAACCTCCCCCGTGCCTAGTAGTGTTGTTTTGTGTATGTTATATATATTTGTTAGTCCTGGTGTTTTTGTTATGTATTTGTCTGAATATTTTATATTACACCTAATGCGCCCACTATGATAGGAATTGTTTCTCTTTATAGACTCCACATTCGAGTTACTTCTATTTCCAGGTCTTTGTATTTTGAAAGCTTCTCCATTTCTTTTAGAGAAACGCAATATTTTGGTATTGATACATCAATTTTTGTTCATGATTTCTTCATGATTTCTGACAACCATATATGGCCTATTGGCCTTAATTTCTCTCTATGTGCGTATTGGCATATCCCATGGTGTTGTTGCTTTCTCATTTTCTGTGACCTTTTCTGGCGTGTGCCTATACCATCGCAAATGTGCTTTGAGACCAGCAAAAGAAAGGATACATTCCAAGTGGTTTCATAGTAGTTCTTATGCCGTCCATAAACCTTTTTTTTTTTTTAGGTTTTCGCCGATAGCGTTTCCCCGCTGCAATCTCACCATAAAACAGTTGTTTGGGCGTGCATTCATCCTGCATTCGAACAATATGGCCACACCATCTCATTTTGTTTCTCACAACCATAACTTTAATTGAGGTGACGCCTGCAGATACAAGGACAACCGTGTTTGGATTATAAGAACTCCCTTTAATGTCAAAAATGCGATGAAGGCATACATACATACAGACGAACATATAATTTGTTTCACAAAAGTTTCTTTGTCTCTTTGTTAGAGTTTCGTCTCCTAAAATAATTATCATTCTCTTATAAATGACTTCTCTTTCGTCCAACAGGTTTTGAATTAGATATTTCACTGTTCCAGAAATACGAAAGTCAAAATTATATGTAGTAAAAGTTAATAAGTTATAAGAATTCCCAAATATGTTGGCACCTTCGATGAACATTGCCTTGAATAATTAAAGAAAACGTATTATAGAAAAATCTTGGTCTCATTTTCCAGTTCAATTTAAAACATGGAACAGAAATAAGATCAATTGTTTGGCTTCGATTTTAGTTAGGAATGCAGAATTTAGACACCCTGGAGCTCTTGGCTGTTTATTTAATTGGATATAATTGTAATAACTTAAAACCAATGTTTTTGCATATTGCGATTTTGATGAAAATTGGCACATGAAAGGATGTTGGCAATAAAGCACTCACGTGATACACGAGAGTAAATTCCAGTAGGTAAATTAAATTTGGACAATTCCGATGTGTTCACTACAAAAAGAAAGTGCAATTTAACAAATGCAAAGTTTTAATTGGATATACACATATAGATGTATGCATGCTTATATGTATATTATGTGTGTGTGTGTGTGAGCAAGTGTGTGCGAGCGTGTTTGTCTGTCTGTGTGTACGTGCGTCTGTGTGCGCGTCTACATATATCATATGAACATATGTGTTTATATGACTATATATATATATATATATATATATATATATATATATATATATATATATATATATCCATATATATATATATATAAATATATTTCATATATTTATATATATATATAAATATAAATATATGAAATATATGTATATATATATACGCATATATATACATACACACTCATATATATATATATATATATATATATATATATATATATATATATATATATACATATATTTCATCTATTTATATATATATATATATATATATATATATATATATATATATATATATATATATATATATATATATATATATATATATATATATATATATATGCAACCACATGTGAATTGTTGGCGATTTTCTTCCTCCGACTTCCCTTCTATTAGACTTTACTCTGTTTCCGAAGAAGACCGTCTGCTCGAAACTTTAAACAACCTTTTTATCACTTCCTGAGTGTCTGCTAATATATTACAGGTACAAGTCCTCGCGTTGTTGTCTTTTGTGTTTGTTCTTTTGGGGATTTACTATATATATATATGTGTGTGTGTGTGTGTGTGTGTGTGTGTGTGTGTGTGTGTGTGTGTGTGTGTGTGTGTGTGTGTGTGTCTGTGTGTGTATAATACTTACATACATAATTATATGAATGTTTCTATTGGTGTATATATATAAATATATATAGAGAGAGACAGAGTGACATCGATACATATACATATAGGTGTGTGAGTATGCATGTGTTTATAATAGTACATAAACATTTCCTATTAGAAGGAATTCGGATGCAACATGGAAAGCGGTTGAGAAAAAATGTTTCTAAATAGCAGTAACTTTAATATAGTTTTACTTTAAACTTTTTATCATTGTTTTGCAAGCAGATGCAGTTCGTTGCTGCTTACAGTCTGATGTTGCTTACAGTCATGTCAGTGCATGATCGATGAAATAGAACATAGGTAGAATGGTTTTATGCTGAACTTTGCTGTTTCCTATGTAAATATGCATTATTTAATTTGATAATTGACTAGTGTACTATAAGCAAATCAAGTTATTAATGTTGTATCCTGAAATCGTACTATATATATATATATATATATATATATATATATATATATATATATATATATATATATATATATATATATATGTATATATATATATATATATGCATATATATACTATATATATACTATATATACTATATATACATATATATGCATACATATATATATATATATATATATATATATAATATATATATATATATATATATATATATATACATACATATATACATACATATATATACATATATATATATATATGTTTGTGTGTCTGTATTTGTGTGTGTGTATGTATATATATGTATGTATGTATGTACGTTTCTCTTTGAGAACTGTTCCGTGTACCACACGACAGCAGCAGCAGTTCCAGCGACCACTTCAACAGCTTCGTCCAGCCAACGATGACCTCCGCCGTCGCCATATCAGCAACAAGAGTCTACGACTACTAACCAGCACCTACCAAGCAGCCTCTACGCTACCAGCGTCAACACGATTTACTATGTACACCACACCAAACTCCGCGGCACATCTCTCTCTTCGATTCTGTTAGGTGACTCAGCTTCACCACGGTAAATAAACAGACAAGAGTTCTTAAACAGACAAGAAATTCTCAGCCAGCGACGAACATCTGTATAACAAGAATCACGGCCCGGCATCGATGCCACGACATCACAACTAGTGATCAGCACTGCCACACTCAGCCTCTCCTCACTTTCACATACATAACTTTTCCCTTAGTGTACTAAAGATCCTTTATATATATATATATATTTATATTTATATATTTATATATTTGATCCTTTATATTGAACACTCAATATTTCATCTACATTCAATACTTTCTTTCATGGTGCCATCCATTTTTATGTTATTTTATTTTATATTGTATATTGTATATCATATTATATATTGTATATTCCATATTCTATACCCCACATTAGTTCTGCAGGAATATAAATAAAACATAAAAAACAGACAGTGTTGGAACTCTTTTAAGCAAAATAATATATTCCTCTATACACAATCATACAAAAAACCCCACCTTTTTTGTATTTATTTTTACTCGCATATATATATATATATATATATATATATATATATATATATATATATATATACATATGTGTGTGTGTGTGTGTGTGTGTGTGTGTGTGTGTGTGTGTGTGTGTGTGTGTTTATATATATTTTTATAACAAAAATTAGGCAAAAGAATATAGTATCTGTTAACAAACTTATCAAAATACTCACATTTGAGTTTTTGTGTGTATATATATATATATATATATATATATATATATATATATATATATATCGACCTTAAAGAGAGCTCAAACTGATGCATTGAAAATACTTTATTATAATAATAATAACAATGAAAATGACCTATGAACATTTCGATGCAATATCAAGAACGATTCATGCATGTTATAAGATATTATAAAATATAGGATATCACATCTCATCGGGGCCTTATTATTATTATAATTATTATTATTATTATTATTATTCGTAATATGCAGACAATAAAAATAGAAAACATTCGAATACAATTTTCATAGTTGACCCATGAAAACATGCAAAGCAGGATGAAAAGGTATGAGATGATATAAAACCGTTCATCTTAAAGGTGTTGAAATCAAGCATGAATCGTTCTGGATATTGCATCGAAATGTTCATAGGTCATTTTCATTGTTATTATTATTATAATAAAGTATTTTCAATGGATCAGTTTTGAGCTCTCTTTAAAGTCGATATATATATATATATATATATATATATATATATATATATATATATATATATATATATATATATATATATATATATATATATATATATGTATATGTATATATATACATATACCAGATAGCAATTTAGAGTTAAAAGTTCACGGCTCAGTCAAAGAATATTAAAATATCTTTCAAATGTAACACTTATTTCGGAACACCTTATTAAGATTCTGAGTTCGGTTTTCCTTTACTGAAGAAAGCTTTGTGGTGTTTTTATACCATCTCAAAGTGGTTAAAGCTTTCGAATGTATTAGAGTAGAGTTATCTACCTTCTTCATATTTCAGTTAATCTGAATTATGCTATGTTCTATATAAATATATTTCTGTAACAACAAAGAGTTCTAATATATGTTTTAGTTATATATATTTGTGTAGAAAATCTTTCAGCAAGTATAGTGATTTTTGATTAGGACTGAAATTGTCAAAAACCAATATAAATGTTGGGAAAAATGTAAACGGAACTAATTTTTTTTTAAAAAAAAGAGGAAAGTTTATTCCAGACCGACAGATGATGCAGTAATTTTACCTACTATAGATGAGATGACCTCAGTTTAACGGTAACAATGTCTAGGTTTAAAGTGAACCTAGGTTTTCCTTAAATGTATTATTCAAGATGTCCTTGAAATTGTAAATTTGTAAATGAAACCCTACTTCAATAAGCTTCATATCTTATGGTAGGTTACACGTTTTATAGATAGGGCCCATTATTCTTGGGCGAATTCTATTAATAGCAATAAGAATTATCTCCATTAGTAAATTGTGTTATACGTTTCATACCCACAGATTTCTGTTCAGTAAGCGTTCATTCAGAATATGATTAAAAAGTATGAATATAGTGTATCGTTACCAGGAAATATCATTATCTAATTTATTATATTTGTAAGTGTTTTACACAGTCATCTATTAAGCATAATATATGTCTGATGCAAAAAGAATTCGCATATAAGTAGTAAATCATTTTTGTGATATCATTTTTGTTACTTAGCAGAGAGGTTAACGTACTTCTATCTATTAATCACACAGATTCGCCATTACTTACGGTTCACAACTGAAACGTATTCTCAAATACATTTCAAAATTTCGGTCTCAGACGTCATTTTCTGTAATTCGGTAATTATTTTGTAGTAGAGTTGAGCACTAATCTCATGAACATGTCACCGTTTGTTTGATTTACTTATTCAACTTTTACTTATAGATATCTTTTATTATATAATACACCGCGTGATTATAAATATAATGTTTCTATAACTTTGAATATATTTACAAACTAGCAGAAAGTAAAATCTATGTATTTCCTGATAGCTGAAATGCAATGGGAAATTTCAAAATGTTCTCATGAAATAAATTTTGACAAAAATAAGCGAAATGCTTGTCATTAGCTATAAGCATGAAAAAAACAGTTAAATTTCCCTTAGATAATCAACTATTTTGTTGAGCAACATATCAGTTACCAAATTGCGTTTTTGACATATTACTTTTCTTTTTACATTTCGTTATTGATATCTTAAGAGAAGCTTCAATCTTGTATTTTACATCTGAACGGTTTAACTTGCAATAACAGCAAATATTATCACATAATACGATATAAATTGCTTTCGATGTACAAGTAAAGAAACACTCAAAGTATGATTTGGAGTATTTTATCGATTAAATAAAATAACACGAAAACCAGACTGATTTTCGATGTAGTGCAGTAATCAAAACTTTCGAGACAGAAATTTACTAGTTAAAAAAATTCCCAAAATAGTTAGCATTAAAAATATTCAATCAGTCACTTTGAAGTTTGTAGAAGCTTACTAGTTACCAAATATCTGATTACTGAAGCCAAGCCTAAAGTATATGTGACTTGAATGTCAATTGACACACAATTCCCAACAGCATCATGTCTGCACATGCGTTACATATGCTTCTTTCTATGACCTACAGCCTTCGGCTATTGAAACTTTAAATAGCTTTTTCTGAATCTCTGCTTGAAATCATAGGCGGTAATAGAGTTGTTTAGACATTACGTGATACCTGCTATGATAATGAAACACAGACGACATGTAACATATTAAAATTCTCTAAAGAATACGGCTAGTATCATGTGATAACAGGTGTGAGGGTATTTTAAATGTAAATTTATTGTTTGTAAAGTTTATTCTATTAAATTAGGTTCATAACTTTGTGTGTGTGTGTGTGTGTGTGTGTGTGTGTGTGTGTGTGTGTGTGTGTGTGTGTGTGCCCTCAAATAAAATCCAACATCTATTCATTCACACATTACACATGCTTACTTATATGTATGCAAGCATGTCTCACAGAGTTGCTAGCATACTTCTATGAATAAATACGTAATTGCTCTCGTTACCTACACCCACCACACGCGCCCACACAAGTAGAAACGCACACGCATTCTTGTGATTTTTGTATCACTAACTCAGAATTCACTTCGTTTATATAGTCTACACATTAATATATGCATGTTTATATGCTTCTTTTATATGTCTGTGTGTATTTGTGCGTACGTATATATATATATATATATATATATATATATACACACACACACACACACATATATATATATATATGTATGTAGGAATCATGCATGCATGCGTGAGTGCATGTATATATGTGTGTATATATATATATATATATATATATATATATATATATATATATATATATATATATATATATATATATATATATTTATACATATTATATTTATATTTTGCATATAGCCAAGTGTAAGCGCACATTTCTCTGTATCTCTATAACTGCATGTTTTCGTGTATCCAAATTATATCTATTCTTGTCGCTTATGTTTTTCTCCTATCTTTTATATCAATCTTCCTGTTTCTTCCTTCTATTTCTATTACTTTCTTTCTTTTAGCTCTTTTCTATTTTATCTCACTTTACAAATAATCATATTGTTTGTTTGATGTGATCTTTTTCTTCCTCTAACTTCCCAGAAGCTATGTATGTCTCTATCTGTGTTATATCACCACGTGATTTATTGACAGTAACTATTCTCAATCACTTCTAGTACCTTACCATCTCTATAAATGCTTCACTCACCTTCACCGTCTTTGACAATGAGTATATATCCGTATTCTCCACCACCACACCTTGGCTTTTGTGTATCCAACTGCCCTTTACCTATATATATATATATATATATATATATATATATATATATATATATATATATATATATATTACATACAATCCGACACTGGTTCAAATTGATTAATATCAATTTCTAGCCTCATAAATAAATTTATATATATATATATATATATATATATATATATATATATATATACACACACACATATATATATACATATGTGTGTGTGTGTATGTATGTATTATGTATGCATGTATGTATGTATGTCTGAGAACATTTTGTAAAACAAATTATAAAGGGTATTTTCCCGATTGACTAAGCTGTCATCACGGCGCTCCTGCGTTCCAGAATTCCTTTGTTTTCTGTAGAATACTTTAATAATTATAAATGATTAAAGTGGCTACATGCAATTTAAAGCCAAAAGACGCAAATGCAATCGTTACTAAGTGAAGAAGGGTGAACGTCAGCCCCAGCATTGCTAGAATTAAAAGTCAAAACAACACTTAGACACGAACAGAGCGTTTTCTATTCAACAGAGTACTATCCATACTCTGACAAGATAGACACCCTCCCCACAGCAAGCGAGTGCACCAGAGCGGCCCGCCGAATTCGAATTGATAGGGGGATGTCTTCCTTGTCAGTCTATAGATAGTACTCTATTGGACAAAAAACGTTCTCTTCGTGGCTAAGTGTTGTTTTGACTCTTATTTCTAGCAATGCTGAGGCTGAGGTGCACCCTTCGTCACTTCCAGTGACGATTATATTAGTGCCTTTTGGTTTTAAATTGAGTCTAACCACTTTAATAATTTATAATTTTCGCTTTACCATCATACGGAATCAGCCACTGACTCCTATGGTATTTTCCATAAACTGACAAGTGGGGTTAGCTTAACACTAGGCAATGGAGTAGCGTGGCCGATGAGGATTCGAAATTGGCCGGCAGATCTGGCGCTTTGCTTGCTGTGCAGAGTTTTCTCCCTTGTCAGTCTATTGATAGTGCTCTGTTGAACAGAAAATGCTCTATTAGTGGCTAAGAGTTGTTTTGGCTCTTATTTCTAGCAATACTTGTGCTGACTTGCACCGTTAGTCACTTTTAGTGGCGTTTGCATATGTGTCTTTTGGTTTTAAATTGTGTCTAACTATTTTAATAATGTATATATATATGTACGTATATATATATATTGCAAGAACCCATACACAAACAAAGACACACTCAGACATGCACACACAAGGACACAGAGGTACACACACACCCATGCAAACCAACACACATACACACACACACGCGTGCATAAAAGCACAGAAATACATGAATATGTAAGCAGAATACTACATACAAACGTACGCACATGCATACATATATACATACACACGCACACACATACATGCATACACACACATGAATGCATACATACATACCTACCTACATACATACATACATATATACATACATACATTTATATATACATACATACATACATACATACATACATACATACATACATATATACATACACGTGTATGCACACACACACTGAGCCACACACATGCGCACAAACAAAAAGAACGCACCTTCAATAACGGACAGAGTCAATAACTATTGAAATGGTTGCAAGGCGCAACGAAAATTTTAGAAAGATGAATAAGTAAATGAGTGGAAATTTTACTGGTGAGTGTAGTAAGTTATAACTCACTAAATGAGAATGACTCTCCCCAGACACAACAGAATATGTGTGTGCTTGCGCGCGCGCGCATGTGTATTTTCTCTGATGTTTTTGAAAAGCAGTGCCGAATATTTACAATTCTGTCAATAATAAAAATAATAATATTTTATAAGCTTAAAGCTTATAAGTGATCATTGTGTATTGACTAAAGAAAATAATCTAATATTAGGGAACATAAGTTCTCGTCAGAAAAAAAAAGTGGGTTTTTCCGTACGCGTAGAAATTCGAACCTACAGCTCTGTGTTTTCGCCGAGCAGTGTGCTACCATTCACACCAACTCCTTTCTGCTTCATTATAAGTTCGTAGTATAGTTTTTTTTATAAACAAACTATCGTGTGTATTTTCTGACAAAAGCAGTGCCAAATTTTTACAATTCTATAACTAATGATAGAGAAACCCCGATCTATCATCATCAGAGTGATATGTCACCACTTGGAGTAAAACTAACAATATCTGACCAGTGTTAAGGCTGTTAGAGATTCAGCAGACCTACTTGAGAATTGTGTTTATCAGTTCAAGCTAGAATTCTAATGTAATACTTAGTCTTTTCCCAGTCCCACCCGTCAACTTGATGAATGTTAATGGAAAAATTTCTACTATCTTCTACGATTACTGACCAATTCAAAAACGCAGATAAGGTATGTAGAGAGCCAAGTTCTTCAATAGATAAATATTTAGACTACCATTGAAATGTCATTTGATCAGTATGAACTCTAATATAAAAATAATTAAGATAAATTCAGATACAAAATAAAGTTTAAAAAATTAATTTTGGAACAGATTTATAATTAATAAATTTTTAAAAAGTTAAATATTATAATTAATCTAAATACAGTATTTAAAATGATTACAATAATAACAACAATAACAACTGCAATATTATTATTATATTAGTAATAATAGTAATAATAATAATAATAATAATAATAATTATTATTATTATTATTATTATTATTATTATTATTATTATTATTATTATTATTATTATAAAATTAAGATAACTAAAATAATTAGATAAAACAGTAGTGTATCTACTAAATAATACAATGTTAAATATATTAAATACACCAGACCGAGAAAAGCAGCCACGACTTGCTATATTAGGTTACACTAATCAGTATTCCATTTATTTGGGAATGTTTCAAAGAGTATTCTGAGTAAATGTATACAACTTAACATTGATTCTTAACATTAATTCACTTCTTTTACTTAATACTAGCTTAAAAGCCACACTCCGTTCGGACTTCTGAGCTGGCTCCTGCGGTGGGCTAGTTGGACCTGCAGCCCAAAACCAAAGAGAGCTAAATAGCATGATGCCACGGTAGTGTTTGATAAGAGGTTCATAACAGTTGAGAATTAATTTTGTAATGCAATCATTCTAATGTTCCAGTCCCAAGTTAAATCTCCGTAGTTGGACTATGTGACCCAAAATTCTTATCTCGATGTAAAAGAAATGAAGCGAATGTCATTTACCTCCCCCTTGACCTCTGACGTTCCTTGACAAAAGTCAAGGAAAATGGCGTCAATCAGCCAAGCTTTACCTGCTAGAAATATGAACCCAAATTCTTTTAAATCAGATCCCAATGATGTATATTCAAAAACCAACTGAAAGATACATTTTCAATTCTGAGATCATCCTGATGCCAAAAAGGTATATGTCTATGTAGTCTGAGATGCAGAGTCCCAGACGAATATATAGAATTCCGCTTTTATTAATATAGATGATATATTTTAATGTAATAAGCAACATCTCCTCGAGAAAATATGTTGCATTTTAGTTCTCCTCCCCACCTCCTCGTTATACAATAGTGCACTACTTTTTACAAAACGTTTGATATCCTAACATTCCGCTATTTGAGGTTCCAGACAAATTTAATTAAAGAAGTGATCTTTTCTTTTTCTTTTCTATATTTACAAGAAGAAACCTGATTATATGAATTTTGGAACCAATATCAGTTGCGCCAGCACTTATATAGCAGTAAGTACATTCACTTTTTTGTTACTGAGCGTATTTAAACTAAGTTTATATATGTAGATAGATAGATAGATAGATAGATAGATAGATAGATAGATAGATAGATAGATAGATAGATAGATAGACAATGTTTGTATGTACGGTCAGATTTGTCTGGATGTATAAGTACAAAATATGCATGCAGGTTGCTGCTTATCTATGCATACGTTAATGGAGCTTGTGTGCTAAATATAAAAAAATATAACCTTAATTATGCAAAAAAAGGTCCTTCCCAAGTCATGTAGACTCATGTGACCGGTTTACCGGTTTCTGTTGCGTATGTATTTTCCAATAGACGGGAGGGACACCTGCCTGTCATATGAATATTCATTTTTGCCAGCTGAGTGGACTGGAGCAAAGTGAAATGAAGTGATTTGCTCAAGAACGCAACGCATCAATCGGTCCAGAAATCGAAAGCACAATATTCCTATCTTGGGTCGAAGATCCATTTAATTATATAACTTCTCATTAAGAATCTGTAATTTTCATCACACAGATTGAAAGGTGTATTAGAGAATACCGATGATCATCTAACTGCATAATTTGCATAGTTAATGATGTAAGATTTTCTAGATAGTTGATAGTACTTGCCAGTAATATCAACTATATCATTTTGGTTATATATAATGTGTGTGATCAGTGTCTTCAGTTACTTGGCTTCACTTGATCACCGGATTTTTGCTTGTCGCTACAATATAGCGTTCACCACACTTTGAAATGTACACAGGTCGCAACAATAATCCTAAAAATCCTAAAGATTTCTTATGTTGGCATCAGGCCAGCGATTTGTTTTCTAGATAGTATTGATTTTATCGACCTTTTGTTATCAAAAACACGGTAATAAATCAAAACTATTCAAAAGTAAATTAACAAAATAGAATAATCGCTCCATACTGAGTGATAGAGAAATGTTAACAACTGCTTTTATAAAGAATATAAACGAAAGACAACAGTGAGATATGGAAATAGAAAAAAAAAAAAGAACAAATAATCCAAGCCACGGCATGGTAAATGTGATGGCTTAAGAAATAGAATCTGTTCCACAAACAATAGCAAGTATTAGAAATAAATCGACATCAACGTTGGAGTTATATTAAAAGTGAAAGAAACCCAGACATTCCGAGAGAGCGTATGGAGCCAAAACTTTATTATAATAAAGACGTAAAATGTATAGTAAAGTAGATTGGAAAAACAATACCATTACACGCATGGCTCAGTATAACGAGCGAAGAATTGACCAACGCAATAGAGAAGGCTGGAAAGTTCCCAAAATCAATATAATTCAATTTCTGGTTAAGCTCTTAGCAACACCCTTAAATGGAATACTAAAGAGTTCAGAATTAAGAGCCGGCTATTTAATAGAGTAGAAAACAATATTCATTCCACGAACGAAATACACCAGATGAGCAGAAAGGTTGTTGGAAGGAAGAGCTGGAATGGATATTATGACAGCTATTGGTTAACCATGCAGTTATTGAAGTCAACGGTTAATAAATAAACAAGCGTAGGATGGATTTCTCAGTGACGTATCTTCAACAATGCATCGTACACTTACATACTTCAAATACTTAGTATAAATAATATACAACGGACATGAAGATAGTATATGAATGACATCATGTCAACATGGAAAATATCAATAATATATCACGAGAAATATAATATAAATAAGTTTTGCCTCTCTAGTAAGAGGAATAATTAAAGGAGACCACTCATAGTCTATTCATCTAAGTACGCTGAACCTAATCACATAAAGATAGAAATGCTATGGAAACATTATAAAACATATGACTGTGTATTTGTTTTAAAATATGATAACAAACAGGAGCATCTATTAAGATTGCTGAAGGATTCAGAAGGGACGTGACTGAAAGTCAAAACTGCATTAACTATATTAGTATTAATCTACAGAGTGTCCACAAACATCTGGGTACATGGGGATTAACACATACTTTAAAAAAAACAATTTTAAATTCAAATTACGATGAACGTCAACAAACAAACGAAGTTTCCTTTAAAAGCTTTGAGATGTCTTAGAAAGTTAAAGAAGTGATTTTAAATTCTCAAACACAAGACAATGCTAATAATATAGCCTGAACAGGATAAGCTACCCCTATTTTGCAGAAAAAAGTATTGGTGGCCGGCTATTTAATTATAATGTTAATAAATAATGTTTTCAAAATGATTTCCGTCATTTTCAATGAATAACTTGATGCGCCTTGCAAAATTCAGGTGAACTCGGTTAAATAAGTCTACATTGCCATGAATTTCAGCACGCTGACTGGTAATGCGTTCTCTCGTGTGGTTTAGATCTGTACTCTTTGTTGAGTAAATTTTCTGTTTCAACATACCCCAGAAAAAGAAGTCAAGGGGAGAAAGGTTTGGTGAACGAGGGAACCTTTCCACATGACCCCCTTCTTCGAATCAAGCGAGGAAAAGTGTCATTAAGCCAATCTCTAACAGTTGTTGCAAAATGTGCAAGAGCCCCATCCTGCTGAAACCAATTCGGAAGTCCCTCGCCTAGGCGCTCAATTTGAGGTATTAATTTATCTCTCGACATGTTTAAATAAATCCATGTACCGACTTTGTGGACACCCTGTATAGTTTCGATATAAGAAAACCCAGCATGACTAGGTCTATACTAATATGTCTGTAGTTATAGATAGAATATACGCATCACGCACTCAAGGAAAATGAGATCGGAATAAAACAGAGAAGTAGCATAAAGAAATACATTGGTTTAAAGACATTATTAAAAAGTGAGGAAAGATAATATTAATTAGTACGAGAAACATCAAATGACAAATAGAAATCTTTATTTTATATTGAAACAAATGAAGATAAAATAAATGATAATTTTAACTCGAAAAGGTCCCAATTAAGGAAGAAGAATACATATATCGGGGAAACATATTGAACAATGCTTGAACAATCTTCTCTCTGGTAAGAACTGGACAGGTGTGAACTGAAGGTATTTAAGCAAATTCTGTAAAAACAACTGAAATATTGGCAAAACCGAAAGTTTCAGTATTGGCAAGAACATTCTATTATCATTAAAACACAATGTACAATGTTAAAATAACTGAACAAGAAATATTCCTCACTGACAGGCGGTCAATGACAACGAAACAGTTTGATCACTACATATTCAATATTCCAAATTTTGCAACTATATCATTTACAGGTATCATCGGTAGTTAAGTTATACTCATTTGACAATATATCGGCAGTTTTAAATAAAAATAGAAGATTCGGTATAAGATGCAAAATATATTTGTTTGATAAAAATTATACATAGAATATCACAACGCGAAAAGATTTTCGTTCAGATTTATCAAAGTTTCCAAATAACAATGAAAGACGAAGAGAGAAAAAAATACTCGCACGGAAATTGAAATATCCTTCAAAAGAACTAGTTCAAAAGGAAATAAGTTGTTTGTTTGAGATATGATATAATTAGTGCACCATATGTGATAACATGATCAACATATAGACAATCCTAGAATTTCAAACGTCAAGAAAATAGTTGTATTTCAACCTTCTTTTCAGTGTTTCTCTCCATCATTCGGTTATCACAGTGTTGGGCAGCTTAACCGCGTTTGTGATGAGCACCACTGAGCCACGTTAGTTGCTCCCCAGCAGCTATTTGATAAAAAGGAATTTTCTCCACCTATGGTACATGAACAGAAAATTTCGTACATTACTGGAGTCTAATCTATAAATACCATATTAACCCAAGTATGCCTCCGAATTTGGTTATGATACGTTATTTACATTATTTACAATTGACGGATATTTGTCCTCATCTTGTTTGTTGTTAACACAACGTTTCGGCTGACATAACTTCCAGGCTTCATCAGCTGTCTTGGGTTCTCATTCCTAAGGTATTTTTCGATGTTATTATTATTATTATTATTATTATTATTATTATTATTATTATTCAGGTCATATGGCGTAGTGATTAAGAGCGCGGCTACTAACCCAATATTCCGAGTTCGATTGCAGACAGTGACCTGAATAATAATAATGATGATGATGATAATAATAATAATAATAATAATAATAATAATAATAATAATAATAATAATAATAATAATAATAATAATTGCAACCGTAATTTAATGATCAGGTCTTTTCACATTCTATCATGCTCTTTACGGCCAAGATTTATGCAAAGGATACATGTACTTGTGCTCAGATTTTTAAAGTCTTGTTAAAAGCTCATGTTATTCGCTGGGGCGAACAACTTAAAAGTCATCGTCGAAACAGACTAAGAACCATAACCTACCAGTTAACTATGTCTATTATATATCAGTATTCCGACTATATCGCTTCGTCGAAATTTCTAAACATATGCCAATATCATAAATCGATATTATAAAGTTGCTTGAGGAACCAAACATTTTTGAAAGTCCATAGTAATTCTCTACAACTGCATATCTGAAATTAAGTCGTCGGTTATTAATAGTTGTTTAAATAATAATTGACAAGAGAAGTTTCATTAATGTCAGCAAATCTGTGTTGAGAATGATTGCTGTTGGTTGCTAAGATAAGTGAAATTAAATTTAATACTGATGTACTTTGTGGCCAATCTAGTCTGGCAACTTTCGTGGGATTCACAGGTTGGAGCTATACCAACACATTTAATAGCGTTAAATTTGATTTCACTCTTCACTGTTGTCTAATATAATATCTCGTAGTTCCCATTCACTCATCTGATGCTGCATGAATGACGAGATAAATATATTTGCTTTCATGTGCATATCAACAAGTATACTCAAGCACACACTCACACTCACATACACAAACACAAACACACACACAAATATTCATATATATGGAAGTATGTATTTACAGTATGTATGTTTATGTGAGTGGGGGGGGAGATCCTTGTGAGTGCGCAATGGTCTAAACGATGAAAAAGTACTCGATACAAAAGTCGAGTTTATTAGAATCTGAAACATCTTGGATTGTTGTTGTAAGTTTAACGTTAATGATTATTCAAATAGTTGTTGCAGCAGGGAATCAGTGTAACAAAAGCAAATATCTTTGTTACAGAAATTTGACTGGTCACTAAATCTGTACAAGTAGTTACGCTTCCGTGTATTCAATTTTCAAACATTTAAACACAAAATATTCTTTTATTCTTTTTTTTTTTGATATTCTGAAACCCAACTAGATACGATAACACACGCAAAGGTAAAGAAATTTTAATGTCGATAACTAACTGTATTAGTTTCTTTTTTCGTTCTAAATGATTTTTCGGGGAGGGAAATGTCAACAAGATTTTATCTAAGTCTATAATAGGATATACTCAGAGCGTCCATGAACATAACATTTGGTGCAAAGGGAATCCACGCTGTATCGGGCATCAGTTGGATTTAAAACAGTAACTAGTTGCCTTATCTGGGCAAGAGTGTTAAGGGGTACTTAACCTATATACTTGTTTGGTGCCTTACATTCTTGATGCATGGAGGAAACTAATACTCTACAAAGAGATATATGTTTGAGAGGGAAGGCTTTAAAGGTAAAGAAATTACATCGAGGATAATAGTATTTTGTGTTCGCATTTGAGAGTTTTCTTCCGTTTCTACTCACAACAGAAACAGCAAAGATTTTTGAGTAACTATAATCCACTTTAAAGCTATATTTATTGACAATCTTATTTTATCAAATCTATGGGGAAATGTTCAATTTAAAAAATACTGGCAACATAAGAGAGAAAATTAAAACTTCAGAAGACAGATTTACATTTCATGTAGATTCAGTTTATATATATATATATATATATATATATATATATATATATATATATATATATATATATATATGTATATATATAGATAGATAGATAGATAGATAGATAGATAGATAGATAGATAGATAGATAGATAGAGACAGAGAGAGAGAGAGAGAGACAGAGAGACAGAGATAGAGAGGAGAGAGAGAAAGAGAATGAGAGAGAGCGTGTTATTCTACAAGGCGGTACCCCAAAATAATCAGAAACGTTCTGTGGGACAAACCCATGCTAGAAGCCACTTGATGCGACCCTCAGGCATCAGTCTGCCTACCGGTGTCGTTCATTAGATCAGTACTGCTACGTGGTGCATCTTTGTTTTGCTGTGCTCCTCCCCTGTTCGTCGATTTTTGCGATGGCTGAAACGAAGAGCGTGCTTTCGTCAAATTCTTTTTTCTGCTGAGGAAAACGGCGGCCGAAACAGTTGTCATACTTCAAGCAGCCTAGAAGGACGCTGCCATGAGCAAAACACCAGTTTACGAGTGGTTTTCTCGCTTTGTGAATGGTCACTTGTCACTTGAACCTCTGATGTTAACTTTCTTTGTATCTGCTTTATACATATGCTAACAGACAAAATATCTCCTCTTCTGAAAATATTCCAGCATTATTAATTTTATATTTATTCTACTCCATGCAGCATATGCACTTCAACTTCCCTACTTTCTGCTTACATATTTCTCTAACACTATTAATCTAAACAGTGACGTTCATATTATGGCTTGGGATAAAAAAAAATAGCTCTTTCACATCTCGTATGAGGAATACCGAATGTCTTCATGCACTACCTGCTTGATAAGAAACTCAGACAGTCGCCCGTCCCTGACGATGGTCCTGAACGATAGCTCTGATTGACTTGGAGGGATCGTTGTCAATCATGGCCTAAGAACGATACGATCAGAGTGAGTCATCTGAGTTACCGTACCGTCGTAATCTTCATTAATTTCATTCAACTCTTTCCAAAGCCTCTGCACTGTCCTCAGATTGACACATAAACTCTCTGAAATGTTCATATTGGAGCTTCCGGCGCGAATACCAAGGAGTACAGCATGTCGTTTACAAATTTCTAGCAGATTGAATGGCGTCATGGTCCTGTTTTTCTCAAAGACGGTGCTCAACTGACCCTACTATACTGTGTAGGCGACAAAATGAAGAACGGACAATACGCAATCGCGAAATTAAAGATATAAAATGGCAACAATTTACCCATCAATATATACGTATGTATGTATGCATGTATGTATGTATATATGTATGCACGTATGTATGTATATATTCTGTAATGTTTGTTTTAAAAACAACACTAGGAAATTAAAGTTCATAAATCTAACCGGAAAATGAGTGGGTATGTTGGTGTAATGGCTAGTGCATTTATCGCGAATAATAGAGTTGTGGGTTTTAGTCCCATGCGTTCGGGAAACCCACTTTTTTATCCGTCAAGGGCTTATATACCCCAATACTAGACTATTTTCTTTAGTCAATACACAGTGGTCGCTTATAAGCTTTAAGCCTATAAAAAATATTAATATTCACAGAATCATCACTAGTCACTGCTTCACAATTTATCGCATATATTTATACAAACATATATATATATATATATATATATATATATATATATATATATATATATACGCATGCAGTTTCTATTTTATGCAAAATACAGCGTAAATTTCACTATTGCAAATCCACCATTCAGGGTGACATGGGATCATAACCCAGGTTTTCTATGCTATAGATGTGTGGAAATAGTAGTGTGGGAGCCTTTCACGTCTTGTGAACTGATCCTCAAAGAACATTAATAGGCTTCCGTCTTCAAACAATTGCATAGTTCAGGTGATAGATACATTAATTTGGATAGTTGTAAGTTTGACGGCTCGTCATTAATAAAGCAATACCTATTTTATGCACAGCTCATCGTAAAGAACAACACCTTAATTAAAATATTACAAATCTCAACTCTCGCTCTCTCTCTCTCTCTCACACACACACACACACACACACACACATACACACACACACAGACTCGCTCTCTCTCTCTCTCTCTCTCTCTCTTTCTATATAGTGTCACTCTCTCAATTCATAATAACTGGATTCAACATTTTGCTAGAGAGTTTGTTCTAATTTCCTACTCAAATGAGAAGATGCAAAAGTAAATCATCTGTAAAAAAGACCATGAAGAGATATACTTAGCACTTCATACAATCATCAGGAAGACTATTGAGGAGACGCCATGACATTGCAACAATGAACTGTATTTGCTCACTCAATACACAGGGAACGGAACGTAACATATCAGGAAGATATTTTACTTATATAATATACATTTGAAATAAAATAAGAGGGAATGAATTCATAAGATAAATTTGATTTAACATATGCTATGAGGTATTTTGGCTCCTTGGTGTACGTTAGAGTAAGACTAATCTAAATAATACTTTCAAACAGTAAGTATTGATTAATCTTTAATAAGTTTTCTCAAACTTTTATAATCTTCGTCAGTATTCTTCTTTTTCATATGTATTTATTTATTTAGTGTATCTTCCACTCAAAATTTCTATGCATTAAATCTCATGCAGAAATATATTGCAATAAAGTTTTAAGCGTAATAAGCTTGCAGCAACACATTTATTATCGCAAAATTAATGATCTTTTTGTTATCATATCACGTATGTAAACTGCAATCAACATGGTAATAATAATATAAATATAAAGTCTTTATTTCGTTTGTTTACAGTTTGTTTTTCTGACTTCAACAAATATAATTTTATTCTTCTTTTCTAATAATGTAATAAATAGTTGGGAAAGATGATTCATCAATATATTAGATATTCATATAATTTAGAACAACTTAGTGACATTTTAAACAGTAAATATCAGCCTTTTATTAGCGTATATCTCAGGAGATAGCAATGGTATAATTTTATGTTCTTGACAATTACTGTTGAAGAGCTTCATTTATTTCTTAAAATATGCAAAAAAGAATTTCTCGAAGAAAGTGAATCCAGATCATGCTTGCATATTTCCATTTATGAAAGAAGAATTTCAGTTGAAATTAGTAAAGGAAGAAGTGGCGAAGATTTTGGAAAGGAGTTTGAAAAGAAGATATATCCTGGGAAGGTGAGACGAGCGGAAAATTGCCCATTGTGTCAAGCCAAACAACAGAATGCAGTTTCTTTTTTTCTTTTGAGTATGAAATTGAAAATAACTTTCAGTTGCTCGATATTTCAGAAATATTTGCATAGTGAGAAAATTAATATTCAGCATATTCGAATATGATTTCCATGTTCCGATGTATTGTTGTCATAATTGAGATTGGAGGTGGAAAAAGAACCTTAATATTCCCTACTGTGAAAGGCATTGAGATTCCAAAACCTACACAGTTTTACTGTTTGGTAAATCGTCACATATTTCATATGATCCGAAATACGAAAGGTAAGAATATTTCTAAATTATTTCACCCTCTTAACCATGTGCAGCACTCTCATAGTATCATTCTTCCATTTACTATTCCCACATTCTAATTAGTTTTCTCTCTCTCCATAACTTATCCAAATACTTTCAATCTTTGCACATATATATTTCAGGAAGAAAGTAGAAAACGAGTTATTATAAAGAGGAAATGTCAATATATGTGTAAACAATCACTATATAAAACATCTCAAAGCTTCTGCAATCACATCTTCGAAATAATAATTAGGAAAACATTTTTCACTAATGTTACTAAGATGGTGACAACGCACAGACAAATAATGGGATTCAGGTTGAGAAGGTTAACAACAGAAGAATTGTTTCTATATATGATATTGTCTCAATTTGATGCTCATTACTCAACCGAAAGCAATCCAACGATTCTACTCTAAAATCGTCATTAGACAGCAACAAAGTACTCAGGGAGGTAACCCTAAAACGTTTTTGCAAGAGATAGTGAAGAGAGTGTGATATTATTTATTTACACCCAGGCGTAATTGAAAGGGCTGTACACGACACTTTGGTAATAGAACTGGGCATATTGTATAAAGGCTTAATTTCCATTCCCTAACTCCCAAATTAGAGGTAATATTCAGAGAATACTAATAATATTTGAAAGACTTCAGCGCATAAATTACATCCAGTAAAAAATGTAATGGGTTCTCATAAAGTACATGTCAACCTCTATATTAGGGGATCTCCGTCCGACTGTCCGTCACAACATCTATTAGAGCGAGGAAGAGAAACGGAGGAATCAAAATATAGGTCACAATGTAGTTTTAGTGGAAGGGAAAGAGAAAAAGTTGTTGAGAGAGAAATACTGAGAGAGAGAGTGTGTGTGTGTGAACGAAAGATAACCAGCTAGGTAGATAGACAGGCAGACAGATAGATAGATAGATAGTGTTGTCACCATAACAAATAACAAGGTTTGATTTAAAACAGGAATTCTAAGTGCAAGTCTGTCGGCTCAACGCAATACATTTCAAAACAAGACTATATATATATATATATATATATAATCAACCCCCAGAGGATGAAAGACAAAGTCCACCACGTTGGAATTTGAACTCAGAACGTAAAAACGAATCAGATGCCACTAAGTATTTTGCCTGACGTTTTAACGATTGTGCCAGCTCGCTAACACTGTCAAACTGAAATATTAACGTTCAATAAACCTATTTGTAGGTCTAATAATAATTGCTCAAGGAGTGGAAACATTGCAGAAATATCTACCACCCGTTTTCATAAAATGCTGCTCTGTTCACAATAAAGATTATGAGCGAATTTATGTTTTGCTGAATAATTTTTCTTGTGAACACAAAGCATGTTCTTAGTCTTAATCAACAAGTGAGGATTGAGTATTTTCCGAAAAATATCTCTGTCGTAATAACGAAAATATTGAAAATGTGCAATCTTTGTGATAATTTATGACAAAGAATGTCTCTACGTTGTTATTTTATCTTCTACAAATAATATCAATATGAAAAAAAGACTTCATGAGATAAGCATTTAGATATATTTCCTTTTATGCATTTGTCAATTCCATCATAACCAAGAATTTTCAGATTATGATTATATTGCTGTTTTGTTATGTGTATTTTACCTTATACATGTTGTTATCTTGCTTCCAAACTCTATAGTAACTATTTTATGTTATCGTCTTAGACACATGAAGTAATATTAATAAACAAGATAGATTACACCTTAAAATAGACAGGGTGTTTAAGTCGACGAATCTTTCCATCGTGTTTTGCTTGATGAGAACTGGCCTTGAGGTAAACAACAATGTCGTACAATGCTAGCACTCTATCTTATAACAGTCAAATTTTAAAAAAAGATTTGTTATTAATCATCTGTTCAGCTAGAATGGCATCAATATTTTCGTGAGACATGCATAGAATCATTTCCTACTTAGTGGATGTTTGTAGCTAGTGTAGTAATGGTAGATTTCATATTGGTTTCTCGTTTTGTTGCATGGACAGATGTAATACATAATTTCGTACAGGAATTGTACTACATTTGCCAACCAAATACCTTATATCTATGTATTAGATATTTGCTTCACACTTCAAAAAACTCTTCTTTATAACAAAGTAGAATTATATTATTTAGTTGAAGTCTTATTTAATTTGTAATAGAGTCATAATAATGTAATATTGAACAGATCAGCAATACAATACAGTGAGTCACTGAGACGGAGATAATTATTTCACCGTAAGCACAACGACGAATATATGTTGTTGCAATCGAGAGTTGATAGTTCAGTTTTAATATATGAGCAATAGACATATCTATTGTTCATAATAAACCTCTTTATAACATTCAAATGACTTAGTAATTCAATGGGCAGTTAATATTGTTTTTATTAATTTATATATATTGGAATAAATAAATATATGTTATTGCGTATTGCTGCATGATGGTGTGTATAACACCGTGTAATTGAATTTGTAATCCCCTTTGTTGTTCAGTCACTCTAAAATATTACTTGAAATTTATTCATATTGCAATATTAATTCCGGTTTCGACAATCCCACCAAAGAATTGTCCCGGCCTTTGATGTTGTTTACGAATCAGAATTGGGTTTGTTGCATTTCTATCTAAATATATTCGATTGAGATCCTCCATCTACACGATCAAAGCTTAATAATCATACTTTGGACATTTATTTACGGTCTTTATGGCAATAATTAATCTAATGAGATAAGCATTTAATTATATTTCCTTTCATCCATTTGTCTACTACCCATACACACCATTATGTAGATTATATGGGCGTTTTATTATCTATATATATATTAACCGATACACGTCGTGTTATCTTGCTAAGATTTACTAAACTCTATTGTAACTTTGTTATTTATCAGTGTTCATCTAAATTGCATTCCTAATCTCTTCTCAATTTATTCATAACATACACTTGGAAATCTAAAAGGTATGTAATCCAATGACACAATACTGTAAAAGACTCTTAATTTAATTTAAGACGTAGATTTATTGATCTCTTTGACAGTCATACATACATAAGAAAAGGTTTCTTCCATATTCAGTATAGGTATTTAATAAGATTTACTTAACAAGCCATATTACGCACACGTAGCTAATTTCTTCATTAGTATATACGCTGTAATGTTTATTCTTATATTTGTGAAAATTTATCTTCCTTGATTTTATCAAGTCTACAAAACGAAGACTGTAAGTAAAGTGATTTTTATGCGCTTAACGTTTACACATAATTTATTCAAAAGAAAATTGCTTTATTGGAAGGATCATAGGCTTCGAAGAAAACCGCTTGCTAACGAATTGTTTGCAACACTTCGTTTACAAATCGTCAAAATATACGCATAAACTTCGATTTAATTGGCACATCAAGAAAGGAGTTAGGTACTTTGTAAAGTATATTATAAGCAATTACAAGCAATCTAATTTCCAGTTGTTTTGGTTCTGTCTTTTTCTTCCAACAGGCAAACTTCACTTTTGTCTCTCTAGAACAGTTGTTCTCAACCGGGTTCTATAAGCCCATTGGAGGGTGGGAGCATAAAAGATTTATTTGTTACAATTTGGGCAATAAATTGTTTATACTTCTAAAATACACAAAATATTAAAAACTTGCGCAGCTTTTTTGCCGCAACTAAGTTCTTTTAGTTTTAACATCATTAACTGGAATCTTACAGAGCTCTAACACCTGGACGGGAAGACAAGAAAACTACTAACGTCTAAGAACATGTAGCACACAAAAGCAGAAGTTAATCATTTGTAACTACCTAGAAGTAATGGGGGAAGAAGAATGATGTAGGCAGAACTGTGTTATAAGACCTCCAGAATAGCAAACACGAAAGCAGCAAAAGATCACATTCCATTGTCAAGGAAGCTTGCAAATTTGCAAAGGAACTTGGCATTAACCCTCAATTAGATGAAGAACCTGCAACAACTAACACCAAATAAGCAAAACAGACTAGAAAAAACAATTATTATTATTATTATTATTATTATTATTATTATTATTATTATTATTATTATTATTATTATAATTATTATTATTATAATAATAATAATAATTATTATTATTATTATTATTATTATTATTATTTTTATTATTGTTCAGTAGTTTTATTTTTATAACGTGTTTTCACTTCACTACCGAGCGCAGCTCTGTGCGCCTTGGGTATGTGCTGTGGTTTGCTGTGGTGCTCTTATATTTACTATATTGAAAGTGTTTTGCGTAGAATGTGTGCAGTACCCAGTGGTGCAATTTTCTATATGTTATATATATTTGTAAGTCCTGGTGTTTTTGTTATGTATTTGTCTGAATATTTTTTTATTATACCTAAGGCACCTACTATGATAGGAATTGTTTCTGTTTTTAGATTCCACATTCGAGTTATCTCTATTTCCAGATCTTTGTATTTTGAAAGTTTTTCCATTTCTTTTAGAGAAACGTTGTCATCTGCTGGTATTGATACATCAATTAGAAAGCATTTTTTTTCTTCATGATCTTTGACAACTATATCTGGTCTATTTTCCTTAATTTCTATATCTGTGTGTATTGGCATATCCCACAGTATGGTTGCGTTCTCGTTTTCTGTGACCTTTTCTGGCGTTTGTTTATACCATCTTTTTTTCTGTTGTTATTCCATAGTGTTGGCATAGCTTCCAGTGTATATAGGTCCCAGCTCTGTCGTGTCTGTGAATATATTCCTTCTTAGCCAGGACTGGGCAGCCAGAGATAATATGATTTATTGTTTCTTGTCGGTCTCCACATATTCTACAGTTACTTGTTATATTTCTTTTCATTACGTGTTTTTGGTAATTTCTGGTGGGGAGGCTTTGGTCTTGTGCAGCAATTAAAAATCCTTCAGTCTCTGCTTTGAGTCCTGAGCTTCTCAGCCATTGCTGGGATTTTTCTCTGTCTATTTCTTTCGCATTTAGTTTAGCCCAGTATTTACCATGTAGGGGCTTTTCTTGCCATCGTTTTATCATGGTTCGTTGCTGTTCTAGTTTTAGTTTGGATTTCATTTGTTTTATAGCTTTTGTTGTTTCTTCTTCTTCTTCTTCTTCTTCTTCTTCTTCTTCTTCTTCTTCTTCTTCTTCTTCTTCTTCTTCTTCTTCTTCTTCTTCTTCTTCTTCTTCTTCTTCTTCTTCTTCTTCTTCTTCTTCTTCTTCTTCTTCTTCTTCTTCTTCTTCTTCTTCTTTTTCGTTAGGTAGATTGATTTCTTGTTTGTATTTGTCAGCTTCCTTAAATACTGAAAACAGCTTTTTGTTTTGCTCGTGTTTTGTGGCTATTTGTATTAGTTTCCCTTGCTTTTGGAGTAGGTATTTTTGCAGTCCTATGGTGGCTATTTTATAATAGTTTTCTAGCTGTATAAAACCCCTGCCACCTTCTGTGCGTTGTATATATAGCATTTCTATGTCAGATTTTGGGTGGTGCATCCTATATCCTGTCATTATTTTTCTTGTTTTCCTGTCTATTTTACATAGTTCGTTTAGTGTCCAGTTAAGGATGTTGTAGCTGTAGCTTATAACTGGGACAGCTAAATTGTTGATGCCCATTATCTTGTTTTTAGCATTGAGCTCTGTTTTTAGTATTGATCTAAATCGTCTATAGTACTCTTTCTTTATTTTTTCTTTCATTTGTGTATATTGTATCCTATCTAGTTCATTGACTCCTAAATACTTGTATGGTTGGCTTTCGTCTAGTTCTCTTATTTCATTGGCTTTATCTAGTGTTATATTGCTGCTTTTAACTAATTTTCCTCTTTTCAGGGTTGCTTTGGCACATTTTTCTAATCCGAATTTCATATCTATTTCCTTGGTAAAGCCGTGTACTGTCTGTAGTAGTGTTTCTAGCTCTTTATCGTTTTTAGCATATAATTTTAGGTCATCCATATATAGAAGGTGACTGACTGTTTTTCCGTAGCATTTGTAACCGCATCCAGTTCTA
This sequence comes from Octopus bimaculoides, assembly GCF_046866305.1. Taxonomy (NCBI): domain Eukaryota; kingdom Metazoa; phylum Mollusca; class Cephalopoda; order Octopoda; family Octopodidae; genus Octopus; species Octopus bimaculoides. The sequence goes on along the minus strand of NC_142929.1, from coordinate 180,879,383 downwards.
TTTAGCAATTCTGTTAAAGGTGTGAGTGCCAGGCAGAACAGGAGTGGAGAGAGCGTGTCTCCCTGGAATATTCTTCTTCTAATGGGGATGGCTTTCGTTTTCACAAGTCCCTCTTTTGTTTGGAGCTGTAGCACTGTCTGCCATTTGTTCATTGAGTGCCCTATTGAGCAGCCATACTCTGGGATATGCCAATACACACAGATAGAGAAATTAAGGCAAATAGACCAGATATAGTTGTCAAAGATCATGAAGAAAAAAAATGCTTTCTAATTTATGTATCAATACCAGCAGATGACAACGTTTCTCTAAAAGAAATGGAAAAACTTTCAAAATACAAAGACCTGGAAATAGAGATAACTCGAATGTGGAATCTAAAAACAGAAACAATTCCTATCATAGTAGGTGCCTTAGGTATAATAAAAAAATATTCAGACAAATACATAACAAAAACACCAGGACTTACAAATATATATGACATACAGAAAATTGCACTACTGGGTACTGCACACATTCTACGCAAAACACTTTCAATACAGTAAACATAAGAGCACCACAGCAAACCACAGCACATACCCAAGGCGCACAGAGCTGCGCTCGGTAGTGAAGTGAAAGCACGTTATAAAAATAAAACTACTGAACAATAATAATAATAATAATAATAATAATAATAATAATAATAATAATAATAATAATAATAATAATGAGACAAAACAATCAACCACCTTTTATATATGGATGACCTAAAACTATACGCTACAAATGATAAACAGCTGGAAAAACTACTACAGACACTGCATCAACCTAATTTATGAGCGCATAACAAGTGATGGGCGGTAAGATAAGGTCACTTGTGTAAGGAATGACCATGCCTTTTTTCTATTTTTAGAATACTTGTTGTTCTTGTTTCAACCATGGCTGCCTTTGCGTAGTTAATTGTGTTGTTTATTTTGTAAAACAGTAAGGGGAGAGGGTTGCTAGCACATCACCCTCTACCCACATTTTAATCATCTACATCTTTACCATACGGGGCCTTAACAAAATCCGATAATAGGTATAGATGCAAATCTATCTAATTACTTGTCTCCTAAAATCAGGCATAAGTTGACGATCGGTCTACTTACAACACTGTTCTTCGTCTTCAGTTTACTTGGAAGATCGTGTTTGTTAACTTGACAACAAGGTCAAGGTGAGCTCTGATTGGCTGTATGGAAATGAGCTCATTGGTGGGGACGGGAACTCCCGTGGGAAAAAAAAATCGCCTCAGGGAACGAAGGAAAGGTAGTTTTACGTTTCGAGCAAAGCTCTTTTTCAGAAGCAGGAGATAGAAGAAAGTCCAAGAGAAAAGGAAGACGGAGGGAAAAAAATTGCCAACGATCCACATATTGCTACATTTTGCATATATTTATATAAACACACACAGATATGTGTGTGTATTTGTGTACCTGTGTTTGTCCCCACCATCATCGCTTAACAACCGATGCTGGTGTGTTTACGTCCCCATATACTAGCGGTTCGGCAAAAGAGATCGATAAAATAAGTACTAAGCTTACAAAGAATCAGTCCCGGGATCGATTTGTTCGACTAAAGGCGGTTTTCCAGTATGGCCGAAGTCAAATTACAGAAGCAAGTAAAAGAATAAAAGAATAACAGAATATAAACTCGCACGCACATACAAACGCATATATATCTCCATGTATATATACATATTTATATAAAAGTAGATCGATATATGATATGCAGTAACAGCGCATATTAGAAAGTCTAAGAGAACTACAATGTAGTTTACCTACAGTTTGTGATCCATGTAGTCTGTAATTTTAACAAACTTAGATACACCATGTTATTTACTTCGCACATAGACAAGTATATTTCTATACGTTTCAAGGCCAGTTTGTTCACGCTTCACTGGACAAGTTACCTTGACCATTCTAAGAAGAGACTAGAGTTTTTATTTCTATATAACACAATATCCTATTTCCATTAGTTTGTTGCTCGAAACCGCTAACACAACACTTTAAATAACAATGGATTGAAATTCCAGCTTCAAATGTATGTGTATGTGCTTGTCTGTGTCTACGCATGCTTGTGCACGTGTGTATACGTATGTATATGCATGTGTGGATGTATATGTTTGTGTATGTTTCCGTGTGTGCTTGTATTTTTACGCGTACGTGTGCATATGTGTGATTATGGGTACGTTTTTGAGCATGTGTGTTGACACAAAATGTATTTAGCCGTTCAGTGTTGTG
>NC_142929.1:180794634-180869634 GCF_046866305.1 Octopus bimaculoides | reverse complement strand
CCCATTCTTCTGTTTGTATCACTTACAAAGCTAAAGTTTGGGAGAAGTCCTTACCTGATCTTCAGGATGTATATTACAGTATATCTTTCTCGCCTTCGTTCCAGGAAGTAACGTCTTAACTTCTTCAATCTTTTTCAGTTACTAATTTGCTGCATGAAGATTATCTTCATATAGCTTCCCTAGAATTCTACCAGTTTCGCTATTAATTTAACACTATGAGGTGACCATAGTTGGGAGCAATAGTCAAGATGGATTGGGACAAATTTTATCCAGAACACCATCATGATTTCCAGCCCTCTTGTTCTGAAAGTTCTAAGAACCCATCCGGTCAGCCGCCGGCATTTCATTGCTAATTTAGTAATATGCACGTGGAAGGATGCGTCATTACTCACATGAGGCCACGCACTGATTGAGATTCAGAAACTGGGACCCCATCAGGACAATATATTTTGCCTGCATAGCATTTAACTTTGCTAATAGCGTAAGATGTGGAACTTTCCAGCATTTAACTGCATATTATTTTCGTCAGCCTACTTGTATATTGCATCTAACTTTTGTTGCATGTGCAAGACATCATCCAAGGATTTTGTATTAAGCTTGAGACGTTTGACTCATTTACATAGCTCCTCGGGGCGCCTCACTGTGTGAATGAGAGCAATTCTGAGATGGTCATTATGGACAAGAGTGGACCAAGTCATTCATCCACGGGATATCACATAGCGTTTGCGTTTCCTTGTCATTGGACTGCGACAACAGTCTTCTGATTTCTATCTGTGCGAAGATCATGTAGACACTCTCCTAGATTTCCAGCTATGCCGAGATCACGCAGTTTGTGATATATCATTCCATGATCGAGTTTATCGAAGACCTTCGTAAAGCTGAAATATATCACCTTCATATTTGAGTGGCTAAGTAATTATATCAACACCCAGGCATAGTGTTGTAAGAGGTGTGTCAGGCAATTTCCTCTTCGTTGGATACCGCGTTGGATGTCAGTTAGCAAATCATTTTCTTCAAGAAACGTGATTAATTTCCTGCATGCTATCTGTTCCATGACTCTGTTGATAGACTAGGTTAAAGAAATAGGTCTATAGTTTTGGGCATCAACTAACTCTGCTATCTCATCTATGAATAGGGTATGTTATTCGTGGAACCTCAAGAATATAACATACTGTCGGGTCTGAGACTGAAAACCATGATCTTGCATTCGAAAGCACTAAACCACGCGCCTTTACTTATATATATGCATACACACTCACACAACACACGCGCACACACGCGCACACACATACGCACACTCTCAAACATATATGCATTGATTCTATATTTAAGAGATGAGGAATTATGTACATTATTTACATTTAAATTTGACGGATATTTGTCCTCATCTTCTTTGTTGTTAACACAACGTTTCGGCTGATATACCCTCCAGTCTTCATCAGGACTCTTGGGGAATTTTCGAACCTGGGTTCTTATTCTTAAGGTATTTTTCGATATTGTTATTATTATTATTATTGTTGTTGTTGTTGTTGTTGTTGTTGTTGTTGTTGTTGTTGTTGTTGTTGTTGTTGTTGTTGTTATTATTATTATTATTATTATTATTATTATTATTATTATTATTATTATTACCATCATCATCATCTTATTATTATTATTGAGTAAGAGAGCAGGGTATGCCATCAAAGTGACACTAGGGTAAAATATACAAAGCCCAGTATACCCATCATGACTACCCGTCTGATAAGGGTACACCAGGCATATGCATCACAACCATATGTGCGCAACATAGTGGTTTCATATCAAGATAAACAGCGCCTGACCTTGCAGGTGGGGCCCAGTTAGAATTTACTTCATATCGAGTAGCCCATCCCGCTCAAAAGGTCATTGAATAAAGGTTGTTTGCGGATGTCGAATGAAATACCCATGTTTCGAAAGGTGAATTATCCAAACCCCAAAGAATTCCTCTCAACACATGACTATGATGCTCCCCCACTACTTCTGCTCGTGATCAGAGATGCACATATCGTCAGCCACCAAGGGACATGCTCAACTGGTCATGATCAAGCAACTGACAAAAAAATCTGTGGTACTGAGTAGAATATTTGCTGTAGCCCATCTTTTATACCAAGAAAAAACAATGTACATGATAACACTTCCAATCAGTTAAGATGAGAAGCTATGTGAGCCACTGCCTGGTACTGTATCAGGTCACTGCCTGGAATCGAAATCGGAATCTTGGGGTTAGTATTCCGCGCTCTTAACCACTACGCCATATGCCCGTGACCTAAATAATAATAGTAATAATGATGATGATGATGATGATGATGATGATGATGATAATGATAATAATAATAATAATAATAATAATAATAATAATAATAATAATCAATGGCAAATACCCAAAGAGAGCGAATAATGCAGATATTGACAAAGCCCTTACCCACCAATGGTTAATGGCCTCTGGATTGAAATCAGAAACAGAGGGGTTTATCATAGCAGCCCAAGATCAATGCCTACCTACAAAGAACTACCAGGCCAACATATTAAAGAACGGCAGCTCCCCATTATGTCGTATATGCCAACAACAAAATGAGACCATCGATCATGTTGTCTCCATGTGCAGTCTGCTTGCGCCTACAGAGTATCTCAACAGGCATGATAGAGCTGCACAATATATTCACTGGGTAATATGCAAAAACCTGGACTTGCCCCATGATAAAAACTGGTGGGAACACAAACCACCCCCAGTACTTGAAAATGATCACATTGCACTCCTCTGGAACTTCACCATTCAAACTGACAGAAAGATAGACGCAAATAGGCCAGACATCATACTGAAAGACTTCAGACAAAAATCATGCCTCCTCATTGATATGACTGTCCCAATTGATATAAACGTATCTGTCAAGACCTACCAAAAACTGAGCAAATATAAAGATCTTGAAATAGAAATTAGCAAAATGTGGAATCTGAAGACGAAAACAATACCTATTGTCATAGGTGCCCTGGGAATGACAGCGAAACGGGCTGATTACTACCTAGCTCAGATACCAGGAAACCCCAAAATGGCTGAAGTCCAAAAGATAGTGCTCATGGGAACTGCCCATATCCTACGTAAAATACTGTCTATGTGATCTCAAATTTTAAAGCAAACATAATTTTCTTATGGTTTCTTAAACATTCACTTGAACAAAACTGTACAAATCCAAATATATGGTACCCTAGGCATAACACCTACATGAACTTCTAACTTGTTGTCTCTTGAGGTCTCTGGGTGAGACTTGGATCCAACTTGTACAAATGCAAAACAAAAGTCAAACATAAAATAATAATAATAATAATAATAATAATAATGATAATGATAATAATAATGATAATAATGATAATAATAATAATAATAATAATAATAATAATAATAATAATAATAATAATAATAATAATAATAATAATAGCAATAATAATAATAATAATAATAATAACAAAAACAACATCGAAAAATACCTTACGAATGAGAACCCAGGTTCGAAATTTCCCCAAGACACCTGATGAAGGCTCGAGCCGAAACGTTGTGTTAACAAACAAGATAAGAAGAAATATCCGTCAATTGTAAATAATGTAAATAATGTATGCATGCATTGAGTTCTGTATTTTCTTCCATAAAACCTATTATGTTTCCTTTTATATATATATGTGTGTGTGTACATAAATGTATGTGTTTGCGCGCGTGTGTGTGTAATTAATGCAATTAAATTCTGTTAGGTTCACTATGTGGTGTAAGATGCAGTTTTACATAATTTATTTATATGGCTTATCATCCTACGAAATATAATCAATCTTAAATTTCACATGAATAAGTTATACATAGACGAACATATATGTACGTATGTATGTGCGTGTGTGCGTGCGTGCGTGCGTGCATGTGCGTGTATGTGTGTATTATGTATGCATGTATGTATGTATGTATTATGTATGTATGTATGTACGTATGTACGTATGTATGTATGTATGTATGTACGTATGTATGTATGTATGTATGTATGTATGTATGTATACATGCATGCATGTATCATTACCTCCGCCAAGGAAGGAGGTTATGTTTTCATCGGCGTTGGTTTGTCCGTCTGTCCGTCTGTGTGCAAAATAACTCAAAAAGTTGTGAACGGTATTTGATGAAAAAGTTGGTAATGACACAAAGAACAGATGATGAAATTTTGGTAGTGATTTGGGAATTTTTATGGATTCTTGAAGGATTTTTCATGTGTTACATTTACTTTACATGAAGTATTACAATGTTAAGCTCTTTCATTATCTCCCTTGAAAACACGTTCATCGTTTCTATGTAACTTATGGTAGCGTTGCTGTTTCCAAAGTTTATTTTCGTTTCTCTATTAATAATTTTACTCGCGTATCTATCTTAAAATGAGCTGCTTGACGGAGGTCTGCGGAGGATGACATGACAAGCCTTGACTATTGGGATCGACTCAAAAAGCTCAGGCTTTGATCCCTCCACTGCTGCTGTGAGCTCTATATCATCTGTATGATGTGGAAAATATTCCAATGACAGAACTATTTTACCTTAATTGGCCCTGCTCTCTTCAACATCAATCAGACACATAAACGAGGAAAGTGACTTCACAGCATTCAAATGATCCCTAGATGATTACCCCAACAAATACCAGGTAAACCACTTACACCCATATATGTCTCTGAAAACAATAACCCTCTGCTTGAAAGGGCTACGGTTCCCCAGAGCTGACTGTGTATCTCTTCCAGGTGGTGCTATTAAATTAGACATGGCCTGAGTCAACTTCAGCCGAAACTTATCTAAGTAATCTAATCTACGCTGTAACCTTTTAATCAAAGCATGGCAACGTGGGTAGAGGCTGATATTTTAACATTTCTGATGGTCTTAAGTATAAAAAATAAATTATTAAAGATTTATACTGAACTACATTCAGAGTATGTCTATAAGCTATTGTGTTTAGACCTGGTTTCTATCCTCAAACTGTTCCGTTTTGTAGATGCAATTTTTTTTTTAATAAATCACTCCGAAATTAGAAAAATCAAAAATCTGCAACAATCTCGGAAAGCAGCGACAGTGTTGATAATGACGATGGTCGAGATAAGTATGGGAGTAGATTATGTTTTTGTCAGCGTTGGTTTGAGAAATTGGATGATTTTCAGCATGCGTGTATATGTGTGGAAATGTGCTGCTTGGCGCTCTCCGGGTGCTTTTCTAGTTATTATAAGTAGAGATTGATTATTTCTAATTTCTCCGATACTGCAATACTGGTTCTGAAAAGAATAATGAGAATTAATTCTGAACGTACATGGATCCACATCCGAAAGTATTAAAGTATTGCACTGATCAATAACACAAACATTTCACAAATTCTACACTAATGGCTTTGAACTCCTTTTCAATACCTAATAAGTGAAATCTGTCTAATTTGAATCCCTATCTGAGTTATATCTGGATTAAGTTATGGTTTTAATACAGCTCTGTGATTAAGAGAGAGCAACAGTCATTGTCTTAAGAGTCGAAAGTACTTAGTTTTTCTAAATTTTGCACAATTCAGAAATTTTCACTTGATTTTAATTCTAGATTTTCATTCGCGCGCAATGTTAAAGTTCACCGATAAATGGACTCTTTACTCATAACAAAAATAAACGTTGCCATAAAAAAGCATTAATTCGATTTGTTAGTAAAATATTGTTCTCAATTATTATTAATTCTTCTACCAATCTGTGCAGCTAAGATTTACCATTAGGGAATTATAGTTGAAAATGCTTATAACAAAGAAAACAAATTCCTGTCATGCAGTAAACGTGGAAAGGTCACAATAAAGATGGAAGAGTAATGAAAAGCATTCACAGAAATCCGGAAAAGACAAATTCCCCAAGACGTACGTAATTTAAACTTTATTTACTTTAATCTAGAGCCTTCATGGAGCCATTGTATATTGTATAAAGAACGTGTCGGCAAGCAAACGCTAATAGGAAATGAATGGTCATTGTCCGTGCTCAAATCTCGGAAATTAAAGACCGATGATTTCACCAATGTATTGAAAAATCATAGAAATAGCTTGTGTAACCAGACCTTTGTTATTTGCCTTTCTGTCTGGTTTTGGCAGACTTTTCTGTATTTGACGCCACTTGTAATTAGTTGCATTTCGCTTTAGGCAAACTTTTATTATCGATGTTTTTGGTTCATAAAATATGTCAGCATTTAAGTAAATATTTCAAACGTAATAGTTTCTTATTGAATTTTAAATAGATGTTTCCTCATGTATGGTAGATCGATAGAGCATTTCATTTTTGATTACTAAACATAAAAAATATCTCAAAATAATTGTTTTTTATTTCTTACTAATTCCATCCAAAGGATAAAAAAGGATAATGCAAATGCATCTACGAATGTATCAGAAAATTTAAGTGCATGTGAAAAGCGTTGTCCCTGTTCTGTTCAAACTATTTTGTGTCGGTTTCAGGTTTTAGTAATAGCATAGTGCGCATCAATATGAAAGCAAAGTAATTATATTCATACTTCCTCTTATTTATCTGGCTTCTTCTGTTTCATCAACTATAAAGGTTATCTAGCGACTGTTGTCGCCTGTTACAGAATTCAGAGTTTTTAATGTTAAACAAAGTTGAGAGTCCCTTTGAATAAGTGCCACTTTGGTTTATTTGTATCAGGTTTGTGAGTGGTAGAATATATTCCCTACATAGATGCATCATAGTATTCAGAATTTAAATTTAATGGTAAAATCATATTTAATCTATTTATTTCATAGTAATTAAGAGGACTGAGAAAAACATAAAATTCAAAAAACCTAAACAACGACAGCTCTTACCTGAAGCTAAATCAGCGTTGACGTGGCTGTGTGGTAAGAAGTTTGCTTCCCAAACACATTGCTCCAGGTTCAGTAACCCTGGGCAAGCGACTTCTGCTATAGCTTCGGGCCGATCAAAGCATTTTGGTAGACGGAAACTGAAAGAAACTGCCATATATATATGCATACATACATACATACATACATACATACATACATGTTTGTTCGCGCGTGTGCCTGTGTCTGTGTGCGTGTGTGTGTGTTCCTCTGTGTTTGTTTATCCCCTCCACCCCTAGACTGGTTCCTTATTTCATTAGATATGAACTCCCCTCCAGAAAGGATAGATAAAGAAACAGTTTTAGTGAGTTTTTGCGTTAAGCAGTCTTTACACGAATACCTACTACGGATTAGGATGAGAAAGAATACAATTCTGAATAGACAAATACTCACAAAAAATCCAGGAGAATTTATACGTGAAAGATTACGTCTAGTACTGAAAACAACCACTTCTATATTGACAACCAATATTACCTACAAATACAAGGCACAGTAATGTGAATGAAAGTCGCACTAACGTTTGCGACACTAGTTATGGAGTACTTAGAAGAGAAAATCTATACCTTGTCCAGTATTACTTTTGATCCTTATTTCCAAAGTTATCTAATATGGAACTGGAAAATAGTTTTGGCTGACTGCTTCGTATTTTCGGAAAGAAAGCCTTACAAGATTCCTTAAATTGATATAGAACACTCATGAAGCTATCCAATTCATTATAGAAATGAATGAAAAAGAACTCTCTTTTCTGGACGTTCTAATATAATTAAAGCTAATGAGATAATTACAACCGATCTGTACTGCAAGGACACAGATAAACATCAAAATTTAGATTTTAGACTCTACCGCCCTTCCCAAACGAAAAGGAATATCAATATAGCAAGATATATATATTCAATAGTTATGGATACCAACAGACGAGAGAAACGACTGGTAGAACTAAATATATTCCTTCAAAAACAAAAATTCCCCGAAAAGTTAATAAACAATGTTAAAATCAAAGCAAAAGAAATCCCGATCTATACTTTATCGAGAACCACTCTCGCTAGGTAATCGATATATATATATATATATATATATATATATATATGTGTGTGTATGTGTGTGTGTGTGTGTGTGTGTGTGTGTGTGTGTGTGTGTGTGTGTGTGTGTGTGTGTGTGTGTGTGTGTGTGTGTGTGTGTGTGTGATAAAAAAAGAACGTACTCCATCCAGTGAGAGATATCATTTAATGAACGTAGTATTTAAATATGAACTACCAATAATTTCATGCCGTGGAAACACTGTAATTTGGCAGATTTCTATAATATATCTAATTTCTCCAAGCAATCCTTTAGGCTCAGTACACATGGTAAATTTTAGTTGAAAACCGGGACACTGCTCTCTGAGAAAACTTGACAAAAGCAAGAGCAAGGAGGAGGTTGATGCAAAAGTTGGAATGAGGAAGCAAGAGGTGATTAAAAACAGAAAAGAAAGAAAAGAAAGAAAACAATGTGTTGCATCTCCTCTAGATTAATGTGTATATATAACTGTGTGTGTGTGTTGATAGATCGCTAACCACTACACACATCTTTTTCTCTCCTTGTTTCTTTCTGTGTTCCTTTCTGTGGAAGAGCGTAGGCTCGAAACATTAAAGACTTTTTCAATTCCCGAGTGTTATACTAATACATCTGTTTATTTTCTACACCACCTGTCTTCGTATGTTGTTTTTTGTGAATTCTCCCTATATATATATATATATATATATATATATATATATATATATATATATATATATATATATATATATATATATATATATATATATACATATATATATATATATATATATATATATATATATATATATATAGACATATGTGCATATGCATACATTTATACATGTGTATGTCTAAGCGAGAGGGGTTAGGAGTTCTCGTGTGTGCGTATGTTCCATATGTCATGAATCATGTCTTCAGTATGACGTCTAGTCAAGAGCCCTTCACTTGATTTGGATTGCTTTGCTATTTTTTGTCCTGGGATATGCTGGTTGATATGCAACATCCTCTATTCTACGACACATGTATTATTGCTCTGCAATAGGACGTCTTCAATGATGAAATGCAACTACGGAAGTTTCCAGCAGGATTATATTCAAATTAGCTTTTAACTAACTCGAGAAAAATATATGTCTATACCTTCTGCTATGCCTTCTTTTTATGGAATTTTAGCTGTGTGTTCACTTTCTGGTGTGTGTGAAGGTAATAAAGAATCGACTGCGCTATTCCTAGGATATTGAAGTTACAAATTACATAAGCCCCGGAGAATGATGCATAAATCGATACCAAATGTGTGTAAAAATAGTGAAAGTTTGAGTATTTTAAATGTATATTGTTTGTCATTGTACACTGCTAAACTCTTACCATCTCTAACCCTCCAACATCTTTTATAGACCTTTTAAAATCAAAAGGTAACGTGTTCTTAGTGATACGGCTTTAAATAATGTGTACGAACAAATTAATTTCTCTTGTGTCGTAACAGTTACACCTCAGCGTCTTTGTGACCACACTCAACACATACGACGACTTAGATCTTTGGTAAATGATTCTCAGTAAAGACCTATCCAATTATCTTCAGCATTTGAAAACTATTAATCAGTTTTATTTCATCTGTATTAACAATCAATATTGTTTTTCTAAAGCAGAATAAAAAGCCGATGCGTTATTTTAACGATTGCTCTTAACGCTCACGTATATTTCTTCCTTTTATTTTAAAGAAATATTGAATTTCTCGACTTTTTTTTATAAATTGTGCTAATGTAATCAGATTTAATATATTTTCAGATGTTTGAAAATATATGTAATCCTTCTGTTGCCACCTAGTAGTCCGTACATATACGCATCAAGTATGTGGGTGTATATGTTTGATAACGTTCACATGCCGTTCAAACGTGGCTTGGAAGAAATAAACAACATTCTTCTCCACAGATCCGAAGTTGACGGGAATAATTTGGTGCAAACGGCAACATACCGGCTAGATTGTCGGTGCACACATCACATTCAAGGTACAGTGAGGTCTCATACAAGCGCAGTTGTCTTGACTTTATCTTGCCACTATCCATATAGATTGAAAAGAAGAGTGATTCTGATGTACACGCAGGTCTTAAAACTTGAAACAGAAATTCTGGCATCTTCGGCTTGTCAGTAAGACATCAAAGCACACTACTGACTGACAGCCATCTAAGAAGCCCATAATATTGTTATAGTGTTTAAGTTATTCCACTAATCAGCGAAAATAAAATACTGTCACTTCCGTAGTTTCAGACACGCACACACACACACATACATACATACATATATATATATATATATATATATATATATATATATATATATATATATATATATATATATATATATATATATATATGTATGTATGTATGTATGTATGTATATACATATATAAGACGAGCTTCTTTCAGTTTCCGTCTACCAAATCCACTCACAAGGCTTTCGTCGGCCCAAAGCTATAGTAGCAGACACTAGCCCAAGGCACCACGCAGTGGGACTGAACCCGGAACAATGCGGTTCGTAAGCAAGCTACTAACCACATCTTTCACTCTCTCTTTCGCTCCCTCTCACATCTCCAACGCACCATTCTGCAAGCTTTCCGGGACTGCAGTCCGACCCTTCCACTTCGCACATCTTCTCTAACTGACCCCTCCCCTCCTTCAAACGAACCCACAACCTACAACTACAACCTATTGGTCCTCAGCTTCTTCCCTAACCCAATCCGGCTCGTTCCCCTGCTCCCACCACACTGGCCCTTACCTTTCCAGCACCAACCTCCTCACCGGCACTCCACATCGACCCTATCATATCACCGACTCCTTCACCTGTACTTGTAGCAACGTCATCTACTTGCTCTCCTGCTCTCTCTGTACTTCTCTACGCATCAGACAGACGGGACGCAGCTTGGCTGACCGGTTCGCGGAACACCTCCAAGATATCCAAGATATCCAAGATATCAGTAATGACACCCCGGTATCGCGCCATTTCCGCTCTACTAGTCACACTTTGCAACACCTGCCTGTGTTCGGATTGTCTTTGCAAAGGGGCCATCCGGACTCCCGTCTTCGCCGTGAACAGGGATTAAACTTCTCTCTTCGCTCCTTTGCGCCAAACGGGCTCAACTCTCCTCCACTCTTCATCTAACCTTCCACCCCTCTCCTCTCTTCCTCTCATACCTGCTTCCTCCCAACCACTTCTCTCTTGCTCCGACTCCTACTTCTTCTCTTTACTTCTACCTTCCTTCTCCCTTTTCCCCCTCCCTTCATCGTCACCCCTCCCTCGTAATGCCACCTCTGCACAATCCAACCCCGCCTTCCTTATCCATCCCACCCCACTCCATCCCATCCCTTACACCCACTCCTACATATCCCACCTCTACCCCACCCTCAGCCTACACCCCTCTCTTGCTTTCCCCACTCTTGCCTCCGCCACATCCTAACACCACCCACCACACCATAACGCACACACTAGCACGGACCACTTCCCAGCAACCACACCATCATCCACACACCTAAACATGCACACACGCACACGTCAAGGTCACCAACGCTCTTCCACACGCACATACATGCTGTCTTATACACACGCACGCGCACCTTTGTTTTGGAATCACCACAAATTTAATATCTCCCATTCTTCTTAGCTCCCCTGTGTGACCCTTCTGTCCGCCATTTGCCATGATAGATCTCTAGCCATTACACATTCTTTATTTTCTCTCCCTGTTTCTTTCTGTGTTCCTTTCTGTGGAAGCGCGTATGCTCGAAATGTTAAAGACTTTTTCACTTCCCGAGCGTTAAGCTAATAATCTGTTTGTTGTCTACACTACCTGTCTTCGTCTTTTGTTTTCTTTTGTGAATTTTCCCTATATATATGTATAGATAGATAGATAGATAGATAGATAGATAGATAGACAGACAGAAAGACAGGCTGACAGGCAGGCAGGCAGGCAGGCAGACAAACAGACAGACAGACAGACAGACAGATAGACAGACAGACATACTGACAGACAGGCAGACAGACAGACAGACAGATAGATAGATAGATAGATAGATAGGTAGATAGGTAGATAGATAGATAGAGAGAGAGAGAGAGAGAGAGAGAGAGAGAGAGAGAGAGAGAGATACACTACCTTACCGCAAGTAATATAATATGCGACTGTCTTAGAAATTATAGTAGTTAAGGAAAATGAAGTGTCAGTTATAAGAAGTTATTAAATTTTGAATGAATTCATGGGCATGAAAATTAGAAAAATGTACCTCATGATTCTGGAATAGTTATCGGGATCTACAAAGGACGAAGAGACTCAATTTATAGGCAACTAGTAAATCTTTTTATGTAGTGACTGAAATGAAATGGATATCCCACTTGTTGGAACAACGTCCTTATTATACCGGAATCAAACCGAACAGTAATATTTTAGATTTTTGAAAAACTCGATGTTTCTTATCACCTCACTAGTTTGTATAAACTATAAACAATTTGCAAAAATACTGCCTTAAAATTCAGTTAACAAACTTAAGTTTTCGATACGGGTTTTCAACAACTAAATCATTAACCTAAGTATTCAGAAAAATAGTAAATATTAAAAAAAAGACCTTTTTATTTCAGATTTATTGATTATGAGAATACTTTTGATGGCTTACAAATAGAGGCTGTGCTTGAAGTTATTATTGAACAAAGAATACATCAAACTTATGCAAGGATTATTAAGAAAATCTATCGCTAGGTAGCAGCATTTATAAGATTTCATTCACAGAGCGAAAAGATCAATACTGAAGAAATAGGCCAAGAGGATACCATATCACCCTGACTCGTAAATGCTGCACGGAAAATTATCGTTAAAAGACTTAACTAGGATGAAAAATATATAACCATTCGTTGTGTATTTTTAAATCACGCTTTGCTGACAATGTAGATTTCTCTTAAATGATTCTCATTAACTGGAACAAACGTTAAATGAAGTAACAAAGAAGAACTGAACATAGAAACGAAGAAGAGATAAGTCATGTTCAACATCCAAAAACAAGGTAACGAAGACAATGACAACACTATGATAGCTAACAGCTGATAACTATATTTATATTGGACAGCTGGTTAAAGTGAAAAACAACCATTTTGAATAAGTAAAACGACTAATAAAAATGGCTTCTGTGCTTTTTCTAAATTATATGACATCACGGAAATTAAAATGTCATTATGTTTGAAGCGCAAAGAATTAATCATTGTATTATACCAACAATGTTTGATGGAATAGAAACATTACTGGTTCAAAAAGCAGTGAACAAAATTCAGAACAAATCACAAAATATGTATGTTAAGAACTGCAAATACCAACAGAATATGTTATAAATGTATGTGAGCTAAGGGAAACTCAAAAGTTCATAAAACATATTAAGAAGAGAACGAGGAGCTGTAGAATACATAATGCTTACATCCATCTATCTATCTATCTATCTATCTATCTATCTGTCTATCTATTTATCTATCTATTCCTTTATCTTTCTATGTGTGTGTGTATGTGAGAGAGAGAGAGAGAGTGAGAGATAGATAGAGATATAGATAGAGAGAGAGAGGGGGGGGAGTTTTGGGAGATATATTTTCCGGATAGATACCGCGGCAGCTCTCAGTTATGTTCCAGGTTACGGCTAACCGCATCGATTAGTATTTAATGTTTATGACTACTAGGAGTTATCTCTCACACTGTAAATTCCTCCGATGGGTAATTCCATGTTCGCTTCCCTGGACGGTAATATTATGTAGAGTATATACTAGCAATAATTATAACGATAGAGAATATGGAGACTCAACGTTTATCTCCTTTATTTTACAATGTCATACAGCATAGTTTTATGGTTATGATGACCTACACGTGTTTCCACAGTACAGAGTATGGATAGTTTTATATGCAACTGGGCATAGTTTTCTGGGCATAGTTTTCTGGGCATCTTCATTGAGTGTCTTTCAATCAGCTTGGCTCGAAGCAAACTGAATTCAGTTGGTTGCTTATTGATTAGGCTTCAGGGGTAAATTAGTTTGTGTTGTTTTGAATCTGAAACCATAAAAATATATTGTATGCCATTGTAAAATAAAACGAAATAAATTTCAAGGACGTATCAGTCCTCTATATTACTTGTATACAGTCTCTGTGATACTTGTGGCTTCTGGGGAAATGCTTCTTTGCTAACGACGGGAATCCCCTGGTCGCATTGGTCAAAACTTCTAGGTTAAATAGGGGTTATACGAGACTATTTTCTTTTTCTTAATTCTCTTGGGGTCAGAGAGTATTTGAAGTTTAGAAAATCAGCTCCATGCCAATGCATCCTTGTAGTGGGATTGGCCGTATTAAAGATCTGAGAGTTTTAAAGATATGAGAGTTGGTTGAGAGATTCGACACCAGTTTTCTAATGCATGAAACCAGGTTTCTAATTACAGCGGGAGAGAGTTGAACTTGTATGGATATATACCGTTTTTAAATTAGGCTTCCTGCAGTATTTGCCCGTATTCAGGGCTACGGTTACGTCCAAGAAATCGTCTGTAGTCAGGTTGGTAGTAACCGTTATGGACAAGCCAAACTCTTTGAATATTTTTACCAAATTCTTACACACACACACACACACACACACACATATATATATATATATATATATATATATATATATATATATATATATATATATATATATATATATATATATATATATATATATATATATATATATATATATATATATATATATTGGAAGGTTTGGAGGTGATGTACAGGAATTATATTATAGAAAAAAATTAAGGTACTCAAAAATCTGGATGGTTGTACATTTACAGATTTTTATTAATGTCACATGTTTTATGAATCATATAAAG
The DNA here is from genome assembly GCF_046866305.1 of Octopus bimaculoides. Classification (NCBI taxonomy): domain Eukaryota; kingdom Metazoa; phylum Mollusca; class Cephalopoda; order Octopoda; family Octopodidae; genus Octopus; species Octopus bimaculoides. The sequence goes on along the minus strand of NC_142929.1, from coordinate 180,854,839 downwards.
CGCTTTTCACCTAGTCTTGTAGGATTTTCAAATTTTCAAATATATATATATATATATATATATATATATATATATATATATATATATATATATATATATATATATACACGAATGTTGCAGGAGCTTAAATCACAAGAGGTCAATGAAAGAGGTCAGCTCAGTAATGTTCATAATGTTAGTATTTCCCCCGCAACATATCTGTTATCTCCCAATACTAATATATCTCTATTTCCTACCAAAGCCCTAATTCACTTTTCCACCGACGCTGCAATAGTTTGCTATAAAAATGCTGGCTGCAGACAGCGTGTTGGGAATTGTACGAACTACGCGTCTGTTCCTGAAATTGCTGTAAGGGACTACTTTCACATCTTCTCAGCCAGCTTTGGATTCTACTTACGATGGCCTGCCTTAACCTAATAATTAATATCACTAATATGAACCTACCTGACATTTAGTTGCTTCAGTCATTTGAATGCGGACATACTGGAGCACCGCCTTTAGTCGAAAAAATAGACCACAGGACTTATTCTTTATAAGTCCAATATTTATTCTATCAGTTCCTTTTGCCAAACAGCTAGGCCACAGGGACGTAAACACACCAGCATCGGTTGTCAAGTGATGTTGGGTAGACAAACATAGGCACAGAAACATGCACACACACACACACACGTTTGTATGTAAGTATATATATAAATATATATATATATATATATATATATGTGTGTGTGTGTGTGTGTGTGTGTGTGTATACACGATGGGCCTCTTTCAGTTTCCATCTACCAAATCCACTCACAAGGCTTTGGTCGGACCGATCTTATAGAAGAAGATACATGTCCAAGGACTGAACCTGGAACCAGGTGGTTGGGAAGCAAACTTCTTACCACACAGGCACTCATTCACCTATATATATATATATATATATATATATAAACATACATACATTCTCACCTATATATATATATATATAAACATACATACATTCTCACCTATATATATATATATAAGTAAAGCAGATGGACACAAAGATTGCAACCTGGACACAGACACGACCCCACAATATATACATATAATACCATCTTGTACATAAAGCAAATTATTATCATCATCATCACCATCATCATCATCATCTCTGTACACAGATGGATGAATATCATAGATCCTCTTAATGCTGTGCAGAGTTAACAACCGGTAGACTCACGGTAGGATTCCAAACCAGAATAGAAACGACTGGAACAAATTCCAGTTCGACAGTTCTTACTCTTTGGCAAGGATGACAGAAAAATGGATCTCAGTGGTTTGCAAACTTAGGCTGTAGAGGGTTAATATGTAGATCCGCACCCGGTGGGAAAAATGAAAACTAAAATGTGTAACAGTTGTAATACACTGTATATTAAAGGAATATGAGGAAAAACGTGCGCGCTAACAAACAGGGGGCGAAGGAGGGGGCTCGGAATATTCACCCGATCAACCCTACAGAAACCGAGCACTAAACCTCAACACCCGGTCACAGGAGTGAAACTGAAATCGTTTAATACATCTAAAGCAATGTATATTCAACAAATATTAAGAAAAAAATTCGCGCTGACAAACAGGGTGTGGGGAGAGGACTCGGAAAATTCACACTATCAACACTACAGAATCCAAGGTGTAGTGCTCGGATTCTGTACGGTCGATGGTGTAAATTTTCCGAGACACCCACCCCCGCCGTTTGTCAGCTCGCACATTTTTTCCTCACATTCCTTTAATATACGGTGCGTTACAAGTGTTACACATTTTGGTTTTCATTTTTCCTACCGGGTGCGGATGTAGATATTAACCCTGTAAAGATATACTATAAATGCCACGAAGCATTTCATTTGATGCTTTAACACTTCAGACTATTGCTCGCCTTATCTTTTATCGACTCACTCTATAACCTCAGTAATATTAGAACTATGATAAAGTACGGCTATAAATAATTCAAAGCCTGTTTAACAACACATCACGGCACTCCGATATTACATGTCGAACGTTTACAACAACGCAGACCAGACGCTTTTCTCTTTTCTATTTTGTTGATATTTTAACCTCCTCGTCACAAACTGCAGATTCGCAATCACACCCTCATTATACAGCCTAGACACACCACCTCGAATATGCACCGGTTTCAAGAATAAAAAGAAATACTGCCATGTGTGTAAGGGTATTAACATATTCAACACCATAAAGACATAATCGATACATACATACACACACACGCACACATTATATATATATATATATATATACACATACATAAGCAACAATTCTATACCACACCTCTCATTCCATTGAACATAATACTGTAATCTTCAAGTGCTTATAATATACCATGATCTCAGATATAAGTGATCGTTGAGATATTCATTTTAAAAAAACTATAAGTCTAAATGGCACCAGTATTTTAGATACTGCATAGTTGCTGTTACTATTAGATTTCTGATTTCTATCAGATCTAGTTCAAAGGAAATTGTGTAATACTAATCAGCAAATCATCTCCGAAAATAAATTAAACTGGAATATGTTTATATCTGAAATGCTATTACATATATGAGTTGCTATGTTAACATGAATAAGTTAACCATTCACTAGAATAGATGCAAACAGACATAAATCAGCAGATTCTAATTTATTTGAATGAAATCTAAGCAATAATTCTGTGTTCTTAATACTGGTTTCTTTTCCTAATAATAAACAGATGGAGTGTTGAAAACAAATTAATAAGTAGCTTTATATGAAGGCAAACTGAAAGAACTAGAAGAGAACATGGTAAACAGCAAATGTGTTAAAGAAGAAAACAAATGTGTTATTGGGTCCAATGACGGCTGAAATATCGATTTATTGATTAAATATATATCAAAGTAAAACGAACCTTTAGACATGAGAGATAAGTTCAATAATATATTGATTGAATCAATATCATTATGAATAACATGTCCAATATGAATTTGGCAAAAAAAAATCTGTAGCGTTTGACACAGTAACTTACACATTAAACTATATGCAGACAATATAAACAAATACATGTGAATGGGAACTGATGCACACCGCACTCACACACTCATACACATACATATGTGTGTGGGTGTATATATGTATGCGCGCACGTAAACATTGCTTCATATATCGATTTCATTTCTGTTTATAAAGCCAAAGACACAAACATGTACACACATACTCACACATACTCACACGCACAAATGTACAGAGAAAGGCTTTACTTTTATATGTATTTCATTTAATACACGGCTGTTTTCAAGTTTTAGGCTTTTGAATTCACATTTTTAGAAATATTATTATTCTACTGTTAATTTGGAACAATTAAGTTTCTAAATTCATATTTAAGGTTTCCAGAAATTCACAGTCTCATATTCAGCAAATGAATATGTTTAGATCCTCTACTGTTTTTAAATGCTGCTTGAATTTCTGCCGACTTTCAGACATAAGGTGTGTTAATCGTTAGTCTCCTACGTCAAGAGCCATGTTCTACTTTGTTTATTGCGGTCAAGATTTTGAGCAAGAGACGTATATCTTAGTTGTCACGTATCAATTTTATATGTGCTTGTTGTTTGCATGTATATGTTCCCGTCACACATACAAACGCATACACATGTGCCCCCACACAACTACAAGCATACACACACATGCGCAATTATAAATTATGATTTAAATTTGAATTTTCAACATATACCCATTATTTAAAATCCTATGTGCATTCTTACGTAGCAAAAGGTACAAGTTCTGTGTCTAATCGCGTTGAAGGTCAAGCTTTTTTAAAACTGGTTTCTGTATTAGAATGATCATATCTACTATAGGCGCATGGCTTGAAATTTTGGGGGAAAGGGCCAGCCGAGTAGATCGACTCCAGGACGCTACTGGTAGTTGATTTGTCGACTCCGAAAGGAGGAAAGGGAAAGTCGACTTGGGCGGAGTTTGTACTCGGAACAGAGCGGCAGACGATTCTGCCAGCTTGCTGCCTTACCATTATTGGAACAATCATGGCATGCAAATAGACAGAACAAATCAGGAGACTATGTTCACAAATACATTGTTACGTCATATCACACGTCTTTCATTCTTAATATTTATTATATAAGACAATAATTTATAAGAAGCTTGTATTATTAAATATTTAGGGATTGCGTAACACTTGCTATGTATATATATATATATATGTATGTATGTATGTATATGTGTGTGTGTGTGTGGGGGGGGTGTATCCTTGGATGACTAAAGGGTTAGATCAGTGCTGGTGAGGAGAAAAAACTCACAAAATATGGCATATACGCTCATTACCCTTTTTTAATCTTGGATTTCGTTGTTTCTATTCATCTGAGGTCTCAGATACGAAACGTCGTAACAAAGATCATTGTTTGCTATTCTTTCTAATGAATATCTGTAGAGATAATCTTAACAAGTGTTGTAAATCGCACTGTTAAACACAGTAGAACACGGTATCGACTTATAGAAAAGTTTAATGTACTTTATAGTATATCGTAAATACCGCGTCCTTACAATTCATTAATATATATGCAAATATATATATATATATATATAATATATATATATATATATATATATATATATATATATATATATATATATATATATATATATATATATATATATATATATATATATATATATATATATTTCGTTTTGGGATTTGGTTTGCAAGATTCTTTATGTGTTGAAGCATATTCTGTTGTGTCTGGAGAGAGTCATTCTCTTTTGGTGCCCTATGATTTAACACACTCACCGGTAAAATTTCCACTTATTCCTTTATTATTTCTCTAAAATTTTCGTTGCGTCTTGCAACCTTTTCGATAGTTTTGACTGTGTCGGTTACTCACACTGCATTCCTTTTTGTTTGTCTGTGCCTATGTGTGTGGATCAATGTGTGTGTATGTGCGTGTGTGCCTATACATGCATGCATGCATGTATGCATGCATGTATGTGTATGCATGCATGTGTGTGTATGCATGTATGCATGTGTGTGCATATGCATATATTTATGTGTGTACATTTGTATGTATGTATTCTGAATATTCATGTGTTTGTCCGTGTTTGTGTGTTTGTATGTATATGTGTGTGCGTGTATGCGTGTGTGTTTGTATATGTGTGTGTGTGTACCTCTGTCTCCTTGTGTGTGCATGGCTGTGTGTGTGTGTGTGTTTTCAACTATGCACCTTGTTTGTATGCATGGATGTGCATCTCCATGTGTGTCGATGTGTGTCTCCATATGTGTCCTTGTGTGAAGTATAGTGTGTGTGTATATATGGTGATGTGTTTCAGTTTTCATTTGCGTATGTGTGCTTGTCTGTTCATATAACCTATGTACCTGTCCGTCCGTATGTTGTTCTGTTTACTTTCATATCCATATACTCACATACATGTGCATATACATATATATATATATATATATATATATATATATATATATATATGTACGTATTTATGCATATTTATAAATTCATGTATATATATATATATATATATATATATATATATATACATACATAACACCCACCCACACACATATATATATATATATATATATATATATATATATATATATATATATATATATATATATATATATATATGTGTGTGTGTGTGTGTGTGTGTGTGTGTGTGCGTGTGTGTGTGTGTTATGTATGTATATATATATATATATATATATATATATATATATATATATACATATGTGTATGTATGTAGGTATATTCAGGGTCCGGTGAATATATTGTCGTCTAAATTACGCATAAATTAAAATAACACTGACATCTCAATTTAACCGATATATTTATCGAAATTACATGAAAATATCTTGAAATTCTAAAGAGCAAACTTATTCAATAGAATCGCTATTGGCTTAAACCAAGGCCTCCAGACGACTTTGGAATCTCATGCAACTCTTCTGGATGGCCTCCTTGTTGAATTTGGAGAATGCTACCATAATCCTTGCCTTCAGTTCATCTTTGGTGCCACAAGGGAGTTGCACAAGGGAGTTGCACTCTGGGGAGTTAGATGGTCAGATGTTAGGGGTGATGTGGCCGTAGAAATTGTCTGACAGCCATGACTGTGTTCTCCTGTATCTGTAGAATGATGCAGAGTTCCGTTGCCAGACATAGGGTCTTCCAGCAGTCATCCTCATGACCCCGGGTAGCACTACCTCCTCCAGGCACTTGATATAAGCCTCCGTGTTGAGTGTGAGGCCGTGTGGGAAAATCAATAGAGGCATAACGTCGCCGTCACTAGTGATCACTTCAAACGCCATGATGTTGAGTGTGGATGTTTGATTTTTACCAATCTCGGCACATACCGTCAGATTGCACTGTCTTCAGATTGACTCCCAAACACCCTGAAATGTTCGTATTGGAGCTTCCAGCGCGAACGCCAAGCAATATACCATGTCATTTCTAAGTTTCTGGCAAAGTGAATTGCGTCATGGTGCTCTGTTTCTCACAAACAGTGTCCAACTGACCCTACTATACTGTCTATTCGACAAAAAAACATGTATGTATATATGTATGTGTATGTGTGCATATATGCATATATATATATGAATGTATATATATATATATATATGTATATATATATACATATATATACACACATATATATACAGATATATATATACAGATATGTATGAATGAATATATATATATATATATATATATATATATATATATATATATATATATATATATATATATATATACGTACATATTTTTAAATATATATATAAGATTAACAAAAAGTAAAGCCACTAAAGCTAGTAAGTTTTTTAGCCACGTATGGCTTTGAAATCAATCGGCACACCACATACGATAAAGTGGAAAATAGTCGAAAAATCAACACCATATGTTAACGGACAAAAAATTTAACTGAACGTAGCTGAAAGGCCTCGGGTGTCTTTCAGATCGAAAATCTCTAAGTCACTCCTGAGTTCTAGATCCGAAATGTTCAGCTTTTGTAAGCATATGGCTAAGCTCCTGTTGGCGAGTTCAATAACGACTGAATAACGGTTCCACAGACTCTAAGCCACTATGTTTTTACTGTTATATTTTACGGTCTAAGGGAAAATTACGCTAATTCCCACCTCTTGCTGCTTTCAGATTTCTTTTTCGTTTTCCGGTGTTTCAAACTTATTTCTTTTTCGCCTTGTCTTGGTTTTCGATCATGCAATCGACCCATTTTTAGTTCGTTATGCCATGTGGGCAGTGTCCGATGATTGTATTTGAACGTCAGACGTTAAGAACAATGTTTGGCATGCTCTCGGTACATCAAACTAATAGTGGCACATAAATACATATATTGTGTTTATTAAATAAAATATGTATAAGATTTTCCTTCCAGTATTTGCCATAAAATACATATACTTGCATAAATTTTCGAGAGCTTCTGGTCGATACGGCACATAACTGGTCAGTAAACCTGGGTAGACGTAAACTTCATAGAAGTCTTTAAATGTGCTTATACATGTATTTCAACTGTACAGGTTTAACACGAAGTGTCCCAGATTTTGAATGAAAATTATAGATAGATACACACATCCGTAGAATGTTCAATCACATTCACGTTAATTCAATTAACCGACGACAAACCAGTGATACATGTGCGCGAGAGCGTGCGTAGGAACAGTTTTACCAATGTTGTGTATGAATACTTTAATATTAGACCAAAATCAATATAAGGAAACGATAGCTTCATAAAACAAAGCAAATGAAAATTATCTGTCTTTGAATATACATACGTATTATTTGCTAAGTATAGATTTGTTGAGGAGTATATTAGCTATACGAAATAAATTGAGAATGCTGAACATATTGCACATAAATGTTTAACTAAGAGAAATTGTAGAATTTTCATTCTTTGGCGTATGAGCATGCGTGTTTGTCCATGCATATTATATATTCGTATATATATATGAATATATATGCATGTGCATATCACATTATGTGCATATCATAGTATCGACCAGACCATCAGGTGTTACTGTATACCACTGGCCACAATGCGTTTTCAATTTTGCTTTGGTTGTACCATCCTATTCCATCTTGACCCAAGTCGTTTACTGAATTTTCTTCCCATCGTCATGGGCGCCCTACAAGTGGCATTTTCTCATCACTTGGAGAACACTCGGCAACTGCACAGATCTATCTATTGTCTGTGAGCCTATCGACATGTCCGACCCTACAGAACATTTGCTTTTGTTACTTTGTGATCACATTGTTCACTTCGCTCCTTTCTCGAATCATCTCATTACGAACATGCTCTCGTAATAATATTACAAGCATTGATCTTTCCATGGGCCTCTGCGTCGTAGCAATTCGACTTTCTATCCACTTAATAGTGGCCACGTCTTACATGTGTATGTGTATGAGAGCGCAGGTACGTTGGGGTTATTCAAGAGTCTGGCATGTATAGTAGTGACTATCGTTATTTTGAGCGCTACCTTTGTTGCGGTAAACGCCTTCCACCCTACTCTTATTCTGTTTGAGGTTTGAGCATCCATATTTCAGCACATATTCATTGTTTGCTATAAGTAGATGAGATCTGTTACCTCCTTGATTTTATCGCTTTCCACTTCTATTCGGCCCTATGCTACAACATATGGCCGCATATACTGTTTTTATGCGGTTCCTTTTAAGGCCTACAGCTTTGTCATCATGATCTGCAGCTGGCAACTGCTCTCTGGTTTCAATGATGAGTACAATGTCATCTGAGAATCGGTGGGGTATTCGGTGTTCGTGCCATTGATGTTCATGCCTCCTGTTCAGTCGATGTCACTCTTAAACATTGCTAGACATGCGTCATATACATAAGTACATAAATGCATATATCTATATATATTTGTGCGCATTTGCATATATTTATATATATATATGTGTGCGTGTGTGTACATACGCAAATTTATAAATACATATACATATATATACACATACATATATATATATACATATACGTATATATATATATATATATATATATATATATATATACACACAAATATATTCATATATGTGTGTGAGCGTGTGTGTGTGCGTGTGTGTGTGTTTATACATATATATATATGAGATACACGTATACATATGTCATGTATATACAGAGAGAGATATGTAGATTTATAGTTACATAGACAGATAGATAGATAGATAGATAGATAGATAGATAGATAGATAGATAGATAGATAGATAGATAGATAGATAGATAGATATTGATATTGATATTGATGTTGATATTGGTATTAATAGGAATATTGAAGAGAAGGCATTTCTAAAATGGAAGGAAAATCCTCTGTGCATGAATAAAGTATAATATCTATTCCTATAATTAATTCTTGAAACATTGCCGCTAATGTTAAGTTTTGAAAATGAAACTTCACTTATATGAAGGAAATTGTCATTGATTACAGTCAATTCATACGATCTATTGTAAGGGGAATATATAACAGATCAATAGCAATATGAATATTTTCATGTTGCATAGGAAATCATCCACTTTTATCAACAAAGAAATTATTTAATGCACAGATATATCTTCAATTGCTTTCGTATGGAACAATCTAGTAATTGCGCCCGATCTTCTTAGTGTTTGATTCTAATTTGTATGGGATGTAAAATAAGCACATGTACAAGTAGTGCAAATATAAATCTATATATCTATATATAGCGGTGGGTTAACGTTTTGTAGATAAATGAGCGGGTTTGTGTGTGCGCGTTTGGGAATGTATGGGATGTGTGTGAGTGCGCAGATATATTTGTGTGCATGTATACATAATAGTATTTATACAAGCATCGACATATAAATATAGATATACGCATGAACGTATATAAACACGTCAATGTATAAGGTCCATTACCAGCAGCCTGAATATTATAGATCATGATTTCGGATTCTTGCTTATGCTGTTTTGATAGTCTACCATTTCCTTCAATCTCCATCTGTGGCAGACTGTGCACTAACATGAGATAGTTGCCTTCATAGTATGAATTTACGTTACTGGACATAACCCATGTTCGTTTCATTAGTCTTACTCTTCTGTGCTGGTTTAGAGCATGCTGGAAAAAAGTATCAATTTTAGAGATTTCCTTCTAGATTTATTGCTTTCACAGCAGCTTCGGAGGTCAATTTTTCCTTCACAAAATTCTATTTAGCCCATAGATGGTCCCTTCAGTGGTACTACCGTTATGGGTAAGAACGGACCTAGAAGTAATGTTAACTAAGGAGTGACTCCAAGTTTTTCACAACTCTAGAACTCAAAAACTAGAGCCTCACTACCGAATGCAGATTAATATCATATCCAGGCTGTACCTTGATAGTAAGAGTATATTTTAAGTAAGTCTAACAAGTAATAATATTCATCTAAATAAGTTTTGGTTTTTCCATTCCTTTTACTTTCTATTTACAGCATTTTAAAGAAATTATTGTCCCAAATATTTTAGTTTTCTCCCTTTTATAATATCTATAAAGTTAAAGATCTGCTTAAAACTCTTCTATAGAACCCTAACCCAGAAAGATTGTAATGTAGCTGAGAACACACTTCCTGGTGGCTGTTTCCGTTCATGTTATAGAAACGAAAAAAGTATAATAATCAATTTCTGCTCTGAATATTTGTGTTTCTTAAGGCGGCGATCTAGTAGAATCGTTAGAACACCGGATTAAATGATTAGCGGCATTTCGTTCGTCTTTACGTTCTGAGTTCAAATTCCGCCGAGGTCGACTTCGCGTTTCATTCTTTTGCGGTCGATGAAATAAGTACCAGTTGAGCACTGGGACGATGTAATCGACTTACATAGCTCCCCCGAAATAGATGGCCTGTCCCAAAATTTGAAACCAATATCTATGTTTCTTCAAGGTTGTAAGCTGAGAGAATCGTTAGTATTCCTGACAAAATACTTAGCGGTTTTTCGTCCGTCATTACATTTTGAGTTCAAATTCCGCCGAGGTCGACTTTGACTTTCATACTTTAGGATTCGATAAATCAAGTACCGGTTGAGCACTGGGGCCGATGTAATCGACTTTCTCCCTCCCTCGAAATTGCTGACTTTGTGCCAAATTTAAAAAACAGCAATTAAGTTTCTTGTTGTGAGAAAATTTGACACTTTCTCCAATGGCTATTTAGCCTTTTCAACCCTTCTTTTATAGTTCACACTCTGTATTCCTACCAAGAATAATATATACTAGCATGCTTATAAATTATACGAGGTGGTACCAAAGGTTCACGAAACTAGTTATGTTTAATAAAAGTAGCTTATTTACCTAAGTTTTAACATCTGTTTGCGCGCTACAGAACTAGTCAGTGAACACTTTCCTACCACCTCGTATATCATGTGTGTGCGTGTGTGTGAGTATGTGTGTGTATGTGTGTGTATGTGAGCGTGCGGGTGCTTGTATGCGTATAGTAATGCGTTTAGGAATTACGTAATACATTCTATTGCCTTACAGTTGTTTCTGCTATTGGATACATTACCGTCAAATCTGAGTGCTTGTACATCACTTCCTCGCAGTCGCTAAAAGGAAGACTTCATTTTAAAGGCTCCTGAGAACCTATAAGGTGATGCATAAGTATTCAACTGTGAGTTCAATGCATCTTGTAGCTGAAAGAACTGTATTATAATGAAGTTGATTAAGAAATTCCTGTTACCCTGTTATTCTTTTAATTTCCTATTACGCTCTGCACTCGTCTAAATCTCACTTCTTAGGAATATGTATATTGACTTCTAACAGCAAGTTGTTAATGGTCACTATGTCGAAGCACAATCTTGATACATTCATATATATAGATATACACTCGTACATATACATAAATGCATACGAAGGCACACACACATATACATAGATGTATACATATATGCATACATATACAAATATATATATATTTTTTATAAAGAATGTATTATACATACATACATATACATACATACAAACATATACATACATACATATATGCATACACGCATGCATACATACATATATACATACATGCATGTATACATACATACATTCATACATACATACACACATACATACATACATATATACATACATGCATGCATACATACATACATACATTCATACATACATACACACATACATACATACATACATACATACATACATACATACATACATCTCAGATGTTTTTTCGTATACGAAATAATCATTGAAATGAGCCGATGTTGATACAATGTGAGGCCCTTGTATGACTTTTGAGCCCGGCGAAAGTTTTTCACATTCTACTACATAATGCTCAGCTGTGCTGGCTGGCAGAAGAAACAGGTGCCACAGCATGAATTCTTTTGACATACCACAGAAATGTATATGGGGAGGGATGTGCCGGTATGTATATAGTAAGTTCAAATCTGACTCACACCGTTAAATAAAAAGAAAAGTGTATTATATAAACTTAGCTGTTATCTCTAGCAGGTTGAACAACCGTGCATAGGATCTTTCCTTGGCTACTATCTTGTTGTCTGCCACACACCCCAATTATGTCAGCATTACTGTAGTGTAAAACAAATTATGTGTCGTTAAATGCCTGCTGTTTTCATGATATTTCTCTTTGAATTACGGTAATCATGTCAAATTGATGCATATTCTATTAGATTGAATTTTTCAACAGAAATCTAATCGTTGCCGTAAGAGTGTGCGATAAACTATACCTGTAGTTGGTTGCGAGTCTCTTCGCAACACCAACTACACAAAGGAGTTCACACATTCTGCTAGTGTTACATCATTTTCTTATTTCGTATAAATAAATATATATATGTATATATTTATATATATAAGCTTCTGTGTGTGTGTGTACATGCGTATGTGTGTGCGTGTACTATATTAACTTCATCCGGCCGATGGGAAAATCAACATCTAGAAACGTTAAGAGAAATATTTAAATAAGATTATTACACAGTCGTGCTTCTAATATTCCTTTAAAAGAAAATTCCGTATATATATATATATGTGTGTGTGTGTGTGTATACGCACATACATATGTATATACATACCTACATATATATATATATATATATATATATATATATATATATATATATATATATATATATATATATATATATATATATATTGTGTCGCTATACCTAAGTGAAATATTAATATATATAAAGATATATATATATATATATATATATGTATACATATATGTATGCATGTATATATTTATATATACGTGTGTGTGTGTTTGTGTGTTTGTGTGTGTGCATATGTGCATGCATGTATGCATGTATGTGTGCATGTGTGTGCGCATACACGTAGATAAACACATATACATGCGCATGTAATTGTACGCTCATGTGTGCGTGTATGTGTGCATATACGAAGATACATACATATATGTGCGCATGTAATTGTGTGTTAGTGTGAGTGTCCAGAGGTAGATAAATGATAGACAGACAGATGCATATATAGATAAACAACAATAATATGAATATCATTCAATCGGAGGTTTAAAGAGAAAATTGAATTATTGATGTGTCTATATAAAACTGAGTTAACGCCAAGAAGCTACTTTAGATCAGATAAGAGATAAACGATAGTAACTTAATTAAGAAGTTCAAGAAATTCTCCCTAATGAAGATGAACAGAGATAGATCAGCGAACAATAAAAATAAATTAAATTCGGAAAGTGATATAAAGTTACGATATACAAGTTTCTATATAAATTGTCAGAGCATTTCAAGTGCGTTTGCGGGAATTCTCATTATCTTGTGTTTGTAATAGTATGCGAGCGTCGTTTCGTATGTTTAAAATATTTCGGAATCAGAATTTCTGAAGGTTGGATATACTACTGTATTAGCACTTCTGAATGAGCAATGCAAGTGAACCATTACCCATACCACTTTTCTAACGGTAGTTATGAGCTAAGTGTTTTAGTGCGAACACTATCTACGAATCTAATTTATTAAATACATATATTAGCTGAGGTTAGGCGAATATATCACACGTATCTATAAGGAATACCAGAACACATCTGTATTGATTATTTCTAATTCCCAACACTTTCCAAAATATTTAACCTTAATCTGCAACTCTGTTTCCATTTTGGATTGATTCATCATTCATAGAGATTAACAACAGTACCAGTGCTCATACAGGATAGAAACCTTTCATTTAGACAATCAAATGTAAAATAATGGTAGTGTTATGATGAATATGATGTATTTGAGACGTAGTTAATTGTCTTTAGAATTATTAACTAAATTAAAAGGAAATTATATGTGAAGTAAAAAGTTAAAACTCCCTTCGGTCATAAATGGGCATAGGACTACACCAAGAGACTCCCCTCCGAGGTACAAATCCGAGCAAGGTTGTGCCAAGCAGTCACCCATGCATACCAGCCTCCCCTCTTCCCGCCACCGATGTTATCCAAAGAATAAGCAACGGCCGATACAGCTTAGCCCCCAGTAACGTCGCAATTCATTTCTAGAGCTGAGTGAATTGGAACAACGTGAAATAAAGAGTCTTGCTTAAGAACACAGCACACAGCCCAGTCGGGAAACTGGACTCACTCTAACCACTGAGCCATGTGCCTTCACCACTGTGAATTAGGTACCTGGAACTGAGCTCTCAAGTCCAGATCAAGAAAAACGTTGCTAAAACATTAGATGTGATACGCCAGTCGTCAATGAATGAGGACTTGAAGGTCGATTAAGATGGCAATTTACATCATTGCACAATTGTAATTTATATATACTTGCTTCCTTACTGAAAAATCATGACATCATTCTATTTGATGATATAGGAAGTCTTATAGAAAATATAGAACCTCAGATTTGCAGCAATACCAAAGCCAGAAAATTGTAATTTTTGGGTATTTTCTTAAATATGGTTACATTAAATATAGTTTTATAATCTCGATCAATAAGTAATTAAACCAATTCTTATATAGGATTGAGTACAGAAGTTTAGAGTGAACTATACTCTTTTTCATAGTTAAGTAAAGATAGTGTTGTTGGTTTTTATGTGACAATTCTACGAATACCATTTGTCTAATCTGTGATACGGTGACGATTAATATTGATAAATATTCTGTTAAATATTAAATGCTTCTGACGAAGAAACAAATATAAGACTTTTAGAGATGCTTACTATAATTTTGTTGCAGAGATAATGTTTAAAATATATAGTCAGTGAAAGAAATTCGAGGAGATTATAAATTTTTGGAAATTTTTATAGTTTACTTAATATTATACTGGCTTAAGCCAATTGGCTGTGGCTTTGCTAAGGAGATAAATTCCACTCTTTAAAAAATATATGAACGAAGTACAACTATTTTAAGAAATAACTGTCTTAGCTTTTTCTGTGATTGTTGAAAAATATGATAAAGATATGGGTACTAATAATTATTTCTCATATTCATACAAGCCTAAAAATAAGCGGTCGGGGAGAAAAATAGTCGATTATAACGACTTAATTATGAAACCGCCAAAAATTTAGACATTTTCTACAGCATAATTCCATGACATTCAAAGGGAAAAAGCAATATATTCCTTATGTTATTGTAATCATTTGTTTTGAAGATTTAGCCTCGTATTTATTCATTTATTTGTTTTAACAGAGAGAAATAACAAACCTTTGACTGCCGAGTAATGTAATGGCGTTTTCGAAATCTTATAAACAAAGGCATTTTGTTTTAAATAGAAAAAAAAAGCTTATAGAATTAGTAACGTAACAGTAATTTCTAATATAATTCATTAATATAATTAGTGAAGAGAAAAGCGTTAGTATGTGTCTTAATGAGGTTTTAACGTATTTGGCTTAAATATATAAAATTCTGATAAAACAGAGCAGTGAAATCAAATAAAGAATCTTAATCAGTGCATCTTAAACTAACGCTTCAGAATGAATTCATTAAGAAATAAAAAGCCATAAATGTGATTAAACCTCCTTAGAAGGATTACGATTTCTTCACAGACACCAAGGAAATGTTCAGAACATATATAGCCAGAAAGATATTTGATAAAAGGAAAACATTATCGTTGACATGAAGCACTGGGATACGGAAATAGACTAACAAACAAAAAGAAAGTGGGGAAAGCTTCTTACGACGCAAGGCGGAAAATATTTAAAAACAAATTCTATATTCATTCGCAAAGATCCATCTTCAAAAGAATGCAGTTAAGAAATGTGACTGTACGTAGATCCTGCCATTAGGAAAGCTGGACGAGTACACTACTTCTGACAACATGTAGTCAGCCATCCACCACCGTCTCCACTGTGATCTCTACAGCCACAAACAAAATCTTTTGAAGAACTATTACTGTTATCACACTGAACGTGGATAAAGTTGAGGTAGGAGAGATGTCATTACTCTCTCGGCTATCTTAACGGTAGGATTTATGTAGACTCAAGTTTCTTCAATGTATTCTTCTGAAGATGAGCATTTTCGCATGAGATATATAATGTTTTGTTTTTAAACTTTCCTCCTTGTATTGTAAGAAACTCTCTTCCTTCCTTTTTACTTGTTATTCTACTTGTATATGATGATAATACACTTCAGCGGTACGATATATAATATAAATATACCATTACTATTTGTAAGAAGCATCATATGAACATTTACTTCCAATGAGTGAATAGTAAATTAGATATGAGTTATTGGTATCGAGTGTTGCATTACAGTAGAAAGCAATATAAAATTAATCCAGAGTTATTGTTAAATACTATGAAAGTGCAGCATTTTATTAGAGATTGGGTTGAAATATAAAAAGAATATAAGAAAAAGAGTTTGTTTATCACTCGTAGTACTTTGGCGCCAATTAGAAACATTTATGATATTCAAGGAACAAACGAGTACAGCAAAATTGTAAAACAAAGGACGCTTTCCAAGGAATACGCTTATTGTAATGAACGAGTACCATGTATAACGTTAAAGAATGATAATATAAACGCTTGTTCAGGTCTAGTAACGCAATAAAAATCCATTTCTTTTACACAAAAGGAAATGCTGAATTTTACTCAGTCGTTGCTATTATATTTATCAGATAGAATTCTGAATAAAGACCGATTTAAATATTTAATCTGCAGATTACTCATTTATTCAATACTATTTTGATTCCTTTCATATAAAATGTAGCCTCCATTAATATACATTAGAGGCAAAAAGTAAAACGTCTTCAGTTTAACCTCTTTGTACTTAAAATAATGTATGGCAGTTAATCAGGGCACCCATTTTGCTGACCATTTTATAGACGCTAGTTTAACAAAAGCTTCAGTACAAAGCTCTAGGCTCATAGGTATCTCCGATAATATCCTACCTGATAGTATATATACGTACAGGTTCACACACATATATACACGCACATACACACGTACATATATACATACATACATACATACATACATACATACATACATACATACATACATACATACATACATACATACATGTATACACATACATCTATTCATTCACACGCACATATATGCATACTTAACATTCACACAAAATGACACCAGCAAAGCTGCCGTAGAAAATACCTACATATACAAATTTTTAATCTTCAAATCCTTTCAACATTACTCCCTTCATGTTACTGTGATATCTCTCTTTTCGGCCTCCATCGGTGTACGGAGGGGCACATAGTATTGATACGATGAAAGTAATATATGGCAATCAACTATGTGATTCTAGCCTTCTAACCTAAACCTGCATACAAATAATGAATTCGTTAATATATATATATATATAAACAAATTTCGTTTTTTATATGTAAAATAGTCACAGCTCCCAATCCCCACCGCCTTCCACAGACACTTAGACAGATATGTGAGTCACATCCACTTCCACAAACTAACGTCCTCATGATCACTATCTTTTTCTACAACATTTGAACCTTACTACACATAATTCAATACTTCAATTTCTTAATCTATTATTCTTTGAATCGCTTTTTTAAAGTCCCGTTTCCCTACTTACCATTCTCCACGAACACACGCATCATATATATATATGTGTGTGTGTGTGGCAAAAATTTGAAAAGGTTATATATATATACATACATGCATACATACAAATATATACTAGCTTAAAGCCGCCCTATCTGGCGGTTTTTAAGCTAGCTCCTGTGGAGTGCTCTTCAGTGGGCCTTGGGCGCAACAATGACACTTCATGCCTTGAATAAATATCGAATTTTATTAAACTTCAAGAATATTTTTCAAGCAATGAATTTGTCGACTTTGAACTTATTGCAAAATTGCATGATAAACAATAGAACCACCACCATCGCCACCACATCTGCCAAACACACACCATTCAGACTTCTGACGTCACTGCCATCAATACCATTGACTCCGTCGCCTTCCCCTCCATAACCACTATCTTTCACATCACTTACTCTGAAATCATCCCTCACCGCCTCGGCTACCACCACCACCAACACCACCACCCTCACCACCGCCTCCGCCTCTATCCAAATACAGCTCATACTATTACTATCATCCTATTACCATCACAAAATGGTTAAATGTGTTTGTTCGTTCAATATGTTACTTCAGCATGTTAGTTCAAGTCCCTCTTTCTCTCACATAACCACTCTTTCTCTCTCTCTCTTTCTTATCATTACTCCCACTGTCACCATCAACACTACTTCTTTTAGTAAAAAACATCAACTCTCCCTAAATTTCTTTATCTTTCTTTCTCTCCCTCTCTTTCCCTTTCTCTTTCTCTCTCTCTCTCTCTCTCTCTCTCTCTCTCTCTCTCTCTCTGTCTTCGTCACAACCCTCACCGTCTGTATGCCTACTATTACTCTCACCCCAAGATGAGCAACAGTAGGAGTTTCAATGAATAGTGACACACAGAAATTAGTTTTGGCATTTATTATATGACATTATATATATAAAGAAGCACTCCGTCGGTTACGACGACGTGGGTCCCAACTGATACGATCAACAGAACAGCTTGTTCGTGAAATTAACGTGCAAGTGGCTGAGCTATCCACTTGGGGTACACGCGTACCCCTAACATAGTTCTCAGGGAGATTCAGCGTGAAACAGAGTGTGATGAGACTGGCCCTTTGAAATACATGTACAACTCAGTTTTGTCAGCTGAGTGGACTGGAGCAACGTGAAATAAAGTTTCTTCCTCGTGAAATAAAGTTTCTTTCTCGTGAAATAAAGTTTCTTACAGTCGTGAGTCAAATGCCCTAACCACTAAGCCGCTGGCCCTCACACACACACACATATATATAATGATCTCACTTTTAGCCCATTTCTCATTAAGCTGCTAATGTTTTCGACTATAGCACACGTCATATAAAACTATATATTGTACTCAGTTGCTGCCAATAACAACGAAAATATTTCCATATTTGTTAACAAAGTTAAGCATCTTAAATCTGGTTTCAGTTTACTAACCAGATAGCTCATTATTGAAAATATTCACTAACTCATACACAAACACTTCCATTAAAAAATAACATATCTAATCGTCTAAAAATTTTCATATCAGTTCGAAAAATCAAAAAAAAAAACAAAAGCGTGAAAATAATTAAAGTATTTAGCCTAAGACAAAAACACTGGGGACTTACTGTCCCTGAATACTAAATATCATCGGCAGCTTCCCGATCCTATTTAATTGAGAATGTTACAAACAGAAGCAAAATGCAGAACGCTGCCAGTCAATGAACTCGTTAATAATAATTTCGATTTTTGGTACAAGGCCAGCAATTTGGGGGAAGGAGTAAGGCCCCAGTGTTTAACTGGTACTTACTCTATCGACCTCGGTAGAAATAGACTCTCTAATAATGTCAATAAAATTTATACTTTACATTTCACCTGCTGTTTTACCTCTCTAAGAGGTAATAGTACTAAGCATGACTTACCAGTTATAAATATATATGAGCGTTTATGTGAGTGTTTGTGCGTGAGATGGATGTGATGAGGAGACAGCTTTCTAATACCACGTGACTTTTACAGTAGTAAGAGGATATATATCACGCAACCTAGTAATAAACGCACAGTTCTTGAACATAAAATATCGTAAAGTAGAAGATTTTCCACAAGCTCATCTATATTTAATTTATATAGTGTAACAAATGTGAAGTTTTACGTGTATTTTTCAAAATTCTTCAATTCAAGGTTGTAAATAAAACCATTTCGCATTTTTAATAAACTTTTTGTTTTTTGAAAATTCCGTTGAAATGTATCTCACTCACGTTAATTATGATGTACATCTGACAACTGTATACATATACTGAACTGAAAATTAACTTGTGGTAAATATTCCATATTTATGTATGCGATACAGTTGAGGTTCATTCTTTCCTGTAGCTCTGAATTCGTAACATTGTCTGTTGCTGCGTAATCCTTAAATTCATTGCTCAGCCGAACGAACATTATGCAGCCTAACTAAATGTACATACAGGACAGCAACGTTTTATCTCCGCCCAATAGATAGTCTTGGGAATAGTAGCGGTTGTGTTGCGATGATTGGTAACTTCAAATGTGTGTTGGAAAAGTTCTGTTTCTTAGACTTGAGACACTGAAGATGACTGGTAGCTAATGATGAATATTTGTTGACTTCCAGTAACTTTCGGAACTATATAATATGGATAATACATTCTTCCATTTTGCTGTACCTGTGCTAGATACAAGTTAATTCGTTTCGTAAGTACCCGGCGCTAGGGATGGTTCGGGAGGAATCATCTGTAGAGGTTCGATACATACGTCAGGTGACTGTATTCTTGAATAACGTCTTGATGTCCCTTAAAAATTTTCAGATGGATGTCGGGTTGAAGAAAGAGACTGATGATAGTAGAGTATTCAGTGTTGAAGTATGTGCAACCATAACTACTCGTAAACATTTCAAACATTGAGCTTATTCACAGTATAATGTAAGAATGAGTAAAGCATCTTCATGATCGAATCCATGGGTGTTATCACAACAATGCATTCTCTCTCAGAGTAGGGATGGGGTATTTCTTACTTGACATGGTTGTATACAATATGGTGAATCTTGTATAGTGGAAAGGGTGGATCTAGAGAATATTTTCCACGCGTTATATAAAGTGAATATCTAGAATTTCTCTGGGGAAATACCACTCCTACAACAATTGGTACAAAGTGAAGGGAAAGAGAACTCTGCAAAATTAGTGAATAGAAGTAATATAGAATAATCATTATAAGGGAACAATAAAAGAAAACAATATTAAAGACATACATACACGTGAAGCACATAAAACACACACGTTCATAAAAGTACCTCATATATATGTATATAGATATGCACACACATACACACACACATATATATACACACAAACACGCACATGTGACTGTGTGTGTGTTTCATAGTTTCTTTATAATGATTATTTAGTGACTTTTATTTGTACTTATTTGTACTTATTTATTACATTCTATATTTCATTTTTATTCTTTGTCATCTTTTCTTTCTTCGCTTGTCATCACGTCACATAAAATAATCGTTACGTCAACCAATCTATGTTAACTGAGAATACCCTTTAGCCTCCTATAACTAGGATGTGATTTTTTTCTTCTTTCTTCGTCGTCTAGAAGTGTAGGCAGATTTATTACCATGTATATTTAACATCAAAATATCATCCCTCAATGTACTCTCTCAACTGGTACTGAGATGAGAGAGTCAATATACATCCTATATTATCTGTGTGAAAAATCCTACACGTTAAATTGTATTTTAATTTTAATTCACCTGAAGGAAACAGTTTTTTTTTAATGATGTAGTTGATTTGTTTATTAAAACAATACGTCTGAAACTATTTTAGTAAACATCAGTATGTATAGATTATTATTTATACCTCACCACACTCGGAACCTTCCCTGAATTAGGCCTTGAGCCTACAGCGGACCGTCGACTACATGTTGGAGATGTTTTGGGATGTTACGTGTATTTTGTCTATACTTGCGCAGTCATGGGTAACTGGAAGGTCAATTCAGTATTTGCTTTAGTAAGTAGGTGAGTGTCCGTATATACTGTTGATACACGGGTATGCTGTCCTTGACTCTACTTTGGTGCCTTTGTTATTAATATTCCTCGATTCTATTGGATTCTGAAAATAATGTGTGTGCGTATATATATATATATATATATATATATATATATATATATATGTGTGTGTGTGTGTGTGTGTGTGTGTGTGTGTGTGTGTGTGTTTGTACGTATGTGCTTCCTCTTGTCTGTGATTATCTCCCATCACCACTTGACAAGTGGTTTGGCTTGTTTGCATCCTAGTGAAATAGCGGTTTGGCCAAAGAGACCGACAGAATAAGTACCAAACGTTTAAAATATGTACTAGGATCGAGCTGTTTGACGAAGCCTTTCCAGGTGGTGACCCAACATGGTCGCAATCCAGTGACTGAAACAAGTAAAGGATTTAATGATAAAACATGTAAGTAATTTCCAAGATAGTCGGTTTCATACAAGTGCATTACGTTTATGTTGTTAGTTTTAGTTATCAAGAAATAAACTCCATCATTTTCTGTATTAAAGCATTATAAAGTACCGTAATATGTGTCTCTAAGTATAACCAGATATAATGTAATGCATTACAACTTTCTACAATTAAAGTCTATATACTAAATAATATTTGTAAAATTCTCTTCTGTTTACTAACCACCTAACTTTTATATTTCCTATATCATTGAGCCAAACAGTTCCACTATAAACGCGTAATGTATTGTACGATGTGTATATTCAATAATATTTACCATGTTAAAATAGCTACATAAGGCTTGACGCATTTAATTTCACAGTCCATTGGTTTCTAGTCGTTCGGTTCCATAAATACCCATTTAATAAACAAAGCAGGCCTAGCATACCGTTCCTTTGTATTTGCATCCTATAGTGAATGCTTTCACCGTATTTAAAGTGCCTTCAGTGAAAAGAAAATTTCCTAAACTACCAATGCAGGTAATGATATTTTAACAGAATGTAACATCTTTGAATGATAAAGGATATTATAGTTTGACCTAGAGATGAGGTAAAGGTTGTTATAAAAAAATATTGTATATATTCTGCAGGTTTCTCACATGGTTATCCAGTTGTAGCTTTATGATGTTATGATTTAAAAGTAGCATAATACATGCAGCTGTTAAGATCGCTTGAAATTCCTGGCCTCATCATCACTGGCGTTGCCTCTTCACGAACGCACAAATTCCACATAAAGAAAACTGATCTTTGTCTCTAGCGTCACAATATATATTGGCTCACAAAAATATTAAGCATTTAAAAAAACCTAACAGCGAGTCGATCAAAAGTAATTGATTGAAATACAATTCATCAAAAAATGTTAAACAAAAGTTAATCGAAAAACACTTGCTAGAATCAACAATTAATCGAATTATAATAATTATCTAAATAAAATATTTTACATTTTAATGTTATATTGATTTCAAATTTTGGCACAGGACCAGTTTCTTTTGTTTATTGCCATGTGTTGTCCATTAACATATAAAAAAACATTCCCCTCTGTGTGTGTGTGTGTGTGTGTGTGTGTGTGTGTGTGTGTGTGTGTGTGTGTGCATGTGTGTGTGTGTGTGTGTATGTGTGTGTGTGTGTGTGTGTGTGTGTGTGTGTGTGTGTGTGTGTGTGTGTGTGTTTCTTGTGATATCCTGTGTTCGTCTTCCTGTTTAAGCCTCAACACATAACACATATTCATGCACAAATATATTATGAAGTCTTCATGAAAAAATGTTAAAAGTGTAACAACATGAGTTTTTCATTCTTTAATCTATTCCACGTATTCAAAATAATATTACGATCCAATTAGTTGTTGATTCGACCAGCTATAACTTCGAGTGACTGCTTTCAGTCAATTGTAACTTGCCCAACTCTGGAGTTTTGGGTTTGATATTAATAAAATTCTACGTAGTCTTGACATTAATCAAACCCACTTAGAATTTTTGTACCTAGAATTGGCAAGTGTTCTCACAACGGGAACGGCATTGTTGCTCTTACGCACACACACGCTTTCTAGACCGCATTTATTAAACGGCCATTCGACCAATTGCTATGAAACAGCTCACTAAGCTACGCCAGCTTTGGCTACAGATACGTTGTTTCTTCTCTCTGGTCTTTCTGTTGCAAGTACAGTGGCCTTAAAGCCATCGGATTTCACCGGTATTTTGCCACTATTAGTCAAACCTTCCTAGCTTACTCACCTCTTCTCTTGTTGAAAATACTGTGTCTATCTCCACACGGTGTAACCATTATGCCTAGTAATCCTTTCCTTCTATGCTCTTGTTTTCTTGCATGACAAACATTAGCACTCTCAATCTTTCCAGTCTGCAAAGGCTATGAGCATAACCCTTCTTTCTAGATAAAACTACTATAAAACTAATTATTCAGATAGATTAATTTCACTTTGCTCCAATCTCAACAAGGAAACAAGACTTGAAAGAATTACATGTATATTAAATTTGAAATTCATGTTACAATTTTTGTGATAAATGCTGCATATTTCGCACATATCCAATTCTCCGACACAGTTACTGTTCCTTTTAGAAATTTATATTTCAGTAGATTACGAAAGGAAGTGTAGGTGATTTTAATAGCTGCTGCTTTATCATTTAATATCTGTGTAGCAAAATATACTTTACATAATTCCGAGTTTATTTTTAAATGTGTCATTTATTCATTTATTTACATTTAATTTCCATAAAAATTCATTCGCATTGAAAGCTAAAATAAATCCAATGATATTTACGCTCAAGTAATTCTGAGCATTACATAAAATGTGTAGTTTATAATTTGGCAGAAATAAACTTTAAATTTAATGTACCGGTTTGTAAAAAGTATTTAGTTCCTAAGTATTCGTATGAGTAAGTTTAAACTAAAAATATTAACACTTTTCTTAAACTGTAATGTGCATGAATTTACGAAAGTTTATTTAATAATAAACTAGGATAACTGTTATATTTTAGAAAATTAACGTGCACAAACTATCGGGGCACTCCGTCGGTTACGACGACGAGGGTTCCAGTTGATCCCATCAACGGAACAGCCTGCTCATGAAGTTAACGTGCAAGTAACTGAGCACTCCACAGAAACGTGACCCTCAACGTAGTTCTCGCGGAGATTCAGCGTGACACAGAATGTGACAAAGCTGGCCCTTTGAAATACAGGTACAACAGCAACAGGAAGAAAGAGTGGTCAAAGAATACAACAGAGTTCGCCACCTCTCCCTGTCGGAGCCTTGTGGAGCTTTAGGTGTTTCAGCTCAATAAACACTCATAACACCCGGTCTGGGAATCGATGACAGCGAATCCTCTGCCCTGACCCCTGGGCAATTGCGCCTTCTGTGCACAAACTAAAACAGCCTATTGTTTAGAGTGTTGGATTCACGATTGTTAGGTCGTATGCTCCATTTTCGAACCGTGTAGTGGATTGCGTTCTTGAACAAAACTCTTCATTTCTAGTTCCAACAGAAGCTTGAGGTTTCACTACACAACGCACTCGGGCCTTCTTCAAGTAGGATTCATGTAAAGTCAGTTTGTTGAAATGTTACATAAAGAAGCCCGTAAGCTTGCTAGAGATGTTATTATTAAAGTGAAAATTTCCGATCCTTTGCAAATATTCTTAAAAGCGTAAAAGAACACTGAGAACCTATATTTGGAGACGAAAATATAGAGGGAAGAAGGAACGAATAATATTTACTTCCCTCATTCTTGATCGTATGCGTCTTCCTGACGTTTCTCGTTCCTTTGTTGCTTAACACTGGATTGGCTATTACTTAAAGCCCAAAACATTAAAGCTCAGATTATATCGTACCTTAGATGTGTCTTGGACTACATTATCCAGTGTGTGTCCGTCCTGGTTTTAAGATATGATCTGAAACATTTGATTCCTATTTGTTACAAATCGAACGACTACTCATAGGTTCCATCATAGATTTAGATATCTAAGATACAAGATTCCTTAAAGCCGAAAGATCTGCAACAATACATTTCTGTAGGACTATGGAAGCTCCCATAAAGAAGAAATTTAATTAATCACTCTCTGTTGAGATATTGTTTTTTGAGTTTTTTTTCTTATATTAGTTTAATGGCGCCCACGATTTGCTTCACTGATAATACTGAAATCGTTGTCGATTTTCGTCATTCTCTAATACCACTTCAGAACATATATTTTAAGTCCGGCACTTATCGGCCTATTTTTGCAGAACTGCTAAATTACGATGACATAAACAAACCAACACCCGTTGTCAAGGGATTGGTGAGACAAACACAAACACACACGCACATGTGTGTGGGGGGGTATACACGACAGGATTCCACAAAGTTTCCGTCTACCGAATTCACTCACAAATCATTTATTAGTTCAGGGCTACACTGCAAGTTTCAATCCCAAGTTCTTGCGATTGAACCCAAAATCATATGGTTACAAAGCGTATTTCTTAACTTCACAACGATGTCTGAATCTTCGTCAATTTCTCTTATACCTTGTACTGTTTACTCAGAAAGAGATCTTTCTCTGTTTCTAAAATTTGAAAGTATTAAAAAAGGTACTTTGATATTAATTATGTATTTCAGCGCCATTTGACAGTAATAGCTGCGTGAAAAACGCATTACACTAACAACGAAATAAATTGCATGAAGAGCTGTTTTCTCTTATTAAGCCGAATGTTTCAGGGTTAAACTTTTATCGTCTGCATGATTACATATTTCATTTTGTCACGAACTATGCAACATAGTAATTTGCTTGCGCCCTGTTTTACAAAATCTCATTAATTTCACCAGCTAATAAATGCTGGGTAGTCGTTCATTTCCTCCAGCGTTCCTATTAGTGAAAAAGAGAACACCTATGCTGAACTTTTGAGAAATCTGCCGTTACTCTATCCAGATTACAAGTTCAGGTTTATACCTGTAATTATTGGGCTCTGGATATGCAACACACTGCCTAAATACCAATCTTGAGAAATGAGGCTTCTCAAAACCAGAAAGGCGAAAGCTAATTCGAAGATTACATGTCCAATACATCACTGGAATTGTAAAAATATGTAAAACTTTCCAGAAGCTTATCATTTAAATATATATGAGCATGTCTAGATGTGTAACTATATCCATGAGAATGCATACATAAAAACATACAAATCTGCACATACATACATACATACACACAAAAATAACCTGTTGCTGATGTTGAAATTCCAATGAAAGAAACTTGAATCAGGGTTAGAAACCGTTTCTTCCTCTTTTGGCAAGAACTCTTCAAATAAACTGAATAATGTTATATATATATATATATATATATATATATATATATATATATATATATATATATATATGCATATATTTATATATATATATATATATATGTGTGTGTGTGTGTGTGTGTGTGTGTGTGTGTGTGTGTGTGTGTGTGTTTATGTATGTATGTATGTATGTATGTATGTATGTAGTTGAGCAGTATATTCCTGATTATAGCATATAATCGGCCGAATTCTTATCGACGCTTTTGCGCCAACTATTGCGCTTGGCAATATTGACGACTCTTCAGACACAGTGAGCAATTGATCGTACAAAACCGTCGATAAACTTTTTAAAGATTACATACCACACGCAGAAATAAAATGGTTGCCGATATAAGTGTATAACCAATAAATTTCTCTTTTAGATTCTGCACTTTTCTGACATACGGACAGCAACTGCATATCATGTTACTGTGAGAATGGTTCGAAAGTGGGCAATCGAGTCAGTCAACACATCTAGAATGAGTTACATGCATTATTATTGGAAACAGCTTGATACGGTTCTATGCCGCTGACGTCGTAGGCTTCGTACAGAAACCTAGCTCCTTCAAATTCAGATTATCGAATGGAAAGACACTGGAAATCCAAGAATACCTTGTTGATGTTGAAATTTCAATGAAGGAAACTTGGATCTACGTTAGAAACCGGTTCTTGCTCTATTGACAAAAAATCTTGAAATAAAACTGAACAATGACACACACGCATGTACTTACATAGGTGTGTGCTTTAGGTATTTATATCTGTGGATGTGACAGATGTATGCTAGTGTGGTGGCTAGTGCCACCACACTAGTATACATGATTTGGGGCAAGGGAGGTGGGAAGTTTGTGCCTACATACGTGTGTGATTGTGTGTGTGTTTATGTAGGCACACTACGTTTATGGATGCGAATATAGAGAATGCATAGGTTGTGTGGTCTGTGTAGCCCCTCTTGAGCCCCATCCACAAACGTCTGGTTAACACTTTCCGAAAGAGAGACAACCACTGTCATATTCTTTGAAGAATATCTAAATATCACAAAGGAAATTCTATTTCATGCGGCTCACGTAGAAACCTGAAAGCGTCATGAAGCGTTTGCGCTGGGAAAACTTCTAGAATTCACAACTACACCTGCAAACAAGTTCGACTTCAAATACCAAAAGTGCCCTCTCCCGGATAAAAGACGAGGCTCGAAGCTGACTTAATGAAGATCGTTAAGAAGGTAAGATGTCAACATCGTTATAAGCCCTTCTTCAAATCTTTAAGTGTACGCATGGTAACAATTATGCAATCGCCTTAAGTATATATCTTCGCAGACAAAACTAAAAAGTATTTATGAAACAAAAGTCCCCACTCACGCACGACTTCTCACACACACGATCTGTGAAGTCATGTACATAAGACAATTGCTTAATTTTTGTCATGAGAGATAAATATCATTTAATGTACACGGTATAAAAACAGAGCTAGTAATGGTTTATTGTTGTGGAAACTCGTGTCTAGGAAGGTTTTATAATGTGCCTTGTGTCTCTAAGTAATCATCATGAGATTTAGGACGCTGGCACATGAGAAACCACGAGAAAAAAAACCGAGAAGGGTGATGCAGAGGTTAGAAGGGTGATGCAGAGGGTAGAAGGGTGAATAAAAGCAGAAAAAGTAAAAAAATTAAATATGAATTACTTTCCCTCTGACCGTAGAAGCCAAAATTAAACTGGTCATTATAGAATAATTGTCTTTATATTTTTTTCCCTTCTTATATATTTGGTTTGTTATATATTTGCTTTCAAGAATATTCTTCTGGCGGATCTTAATGTACAATGGTTGTGCTACATCATGTCTCATCGTTTGATGATAACGCGACTACAACTGATTATGATGTGGCTGGTATCTTCGGTTTTAACTCTACATGGTTTGCACATTTCGGTGTTATTCCTGTTTTCTCCATTTTGTGAAACAGGAAATTGGTTGCTATTTCCTGTTCATTGCAAACTCATACCCTTCAAAGTGAGAGTTAATGATCCGGTTGTTGGTCAAAGATACACTGCTTTGATTATTAATGCTGCTGTTATCCTGGAGCTTACTGCAAACAAATCCATGCATGATCTTCTGCTGATATGCATTTATCCTATTATTTGATACGTTGCGGTAGAGTCATGCAAAAATTATTTGGGCAAGGAATATTTCTTGGGGATCAGTTTTCCAAGTTTCAGGATGTTATCTGCTTCGTGTATGACGACATGATCAATGGATTCGTTTTCACACTTGTCAGTTAAAAGATCTTGCCGATGGGATATGCTGTGACATTTCAAAATTGTCTTAATTTATATTAATTCCCTGTATCTTAGTTTTTGCTGTAGACGGAGGCGGTCGACGTCACCGTGAAAATTATTTGTGTTGGCATCTTTGTGATTCTTACATCAATAGCATGGATATCATCAAACATCCATTCCAGTAGTCCAGATGTTAGTATGAGCACTTGTACTGCAACCACATTTTGGAGCACTGTTTTATTGTATGAAGAGAGATCTGCGGTTCACATTTGTTTTTATCTGGCTAGTATATTCCTTTGTAACGTGCTACATGTACCGTCGTAAGACAGGTGTTCGTCTATCTTAGGCACAAGGTGCATTCTATGAGTATTGAGAGGTGATTATTAATTTCGGGAGAGGTGATTATTAATTTCAAAGAAGTACAAAACTCTATTATACTTCAAAGGAGGATCACCCGAATTCAGTGCACTTGTAGTAATACAGCTATTTCGTGAACGCGCTATGGAAGTCCTCCAAAATGAATGTGTCCAGGACTCGTGTCGCAGCCTCCTTCAATTTTCTCAATGTCTTCAAAACGACTTTCCCTGAAGTTCACAATCAGCGTGGACGCGGTAGGGAGAATGAGGAACAGCTTTGGTTGGTTGCCAAGATGGAACTGTAGATTCGTGCATTGTCCTAGTGCGGGTGCTCTGGCTTTTTGCGACGAAATATCTTTTACAACTCCACAAAACATCCACGAAATACTCTTCGTTGATCGCTTAGTCAAAGGAAACCCAGTGGGTGTAGATGATACTCCTTTCGAAATAGAAGAACATCATATTCTTCCCGGTGAACTTCATTTGCCTAGTCTCTTGTGCCAACGAAAATCAATTGTTTGGCTCCTATAAATTTATCCGTAAACAATCTGGAGCATTTCCTGTTTTTGTAGCGTTTTTGCCCAATTTGATACAAGACTTTATTGCATAGCGAGCTTACAAATTGTCTTCATGCCCTGATTGCTCTCTGCAATTTAGTCAGCTGTAACAAGCAGTGTGTAGCAAGGTATTTTCGAAGTGCCCCTTTCAATCTGGAATAACAAAAGCTGACAGATCAGATTATTACATACATAATTATGATATACGAAACTCACAATTATCTAGGACAGTTGTAACTGCCTCACCTAAGGGGGTCTCAATGCGACTGGAATGCAGAGAAGCAATCATGTTATTGATACAGACGCTGTTAGTCTGGTTTACATTTTCCCCTATATCCTACCCAAACTCAAAATCTTATATTGTTTAAAAATGTTGTAACCAGGTCAAAGGTCTTCATTACTCCCTGCATATTCCTCGCATACAGCTTCAAGTCATTTACACAGAAGTAGTATACAATTTTGGTACTTTTGTTTCCGTGTGAACCATTGAGTTACACTTCAGAATTCTTCAACATAAATGACAAGTGATTTACTGAAAATATAGTAGCATCAGAAAGACTATCTCATTGGAATATACCACTATGATACTATATTTTCTTAATAATAATACATTAACTGGATAGGGGAGCCAGGATGAAGCTAGGCCAGCTATGGCTTTGATTATATTCTTTCAAACTTTAGCAAGTCGAAAGGTCCCTAGCATCAGCAAGTATGTACGTACACGAAGTTTCTGTTCTGATCATTAGTGTTGCATCATTATATAAGACCTACTCTAAAACGTGCGCTAACTGGGTGCTATAACTACTGATACAAGCGTTTTTATGAATATTTTATAACGTTCAGCCTATATAGCATTTATTATTAATATTCACATTTTTAACGCCAAAGAGGCTTTGCTCACTACATCATTTACGCTACTCAGACTCGGCTCATTTAATAGCTGGTGCCAAGTGGAACATATATCTACAAAGCAATCATATTTTTACACATCAGAAATAAAATGGGATGGACATACACTCAGATAGCAACACAATTTCTTCCAGTTATAATTTATTACGTTAGCAAGCAGTTCAAAATATATTGAAAGGATAACCATACGACATTTTAATTTTCAAAATATTTTTCGGCAGCTAACAATTCAATTGAAACATGTCAATTGTGTTTTTCTTTAAAAAAACGCCCAAACATATACTTAACACGTCAAAACATTTGATATGTGCATATGTTATCGTATTATAATGTATTCGGTGAATTACAGAAGAAAATGAAAATCCTTTTATGCTTGGATTTATCACAAGAATTCAGGTATCAAAGATGGTGCCAAATAGAGGTTGGGTGTTTGAAATATTTATCATCAGAAATGATGTCGTAAACAAAGTACAGAATATTGTCAAATACTGACCATGCATCCTCCTCAGAGTTAAAGATTTCTTTAATTTCATCTGTCATAAGAGAGAGACACGTTCGATACTGTACCTCCAGATGGACAATACTTTGGAAAAGAACAGAGTACTCATGGAGTAACTGTCAGCAACGTCTGACTGGAAGCTAGACGACTACAACATTAAATTAAGTAAGACAATTACTAAATATATTCCGAGAAACTATTACGACGAAGCCATGGACATTGAATGTAGAGATCAAGCAGTTAAGCCTTTTGACCGTTAAAGTGAAGAATTTTGTGTATTTTATAATTCATATCTAAATATGCATTACCAATGCATTTTATTCGTGAGTTGTCACTGTAATAACGCAACATAGTGCGCTGAACATTATATAGGGAATATTTGTATAACCAAAGCATACGATTTTAAATTAAAAGATATAGAAAAAATATCTAGTAGGAAACTTAGTGAGAGCCAGTTATTTAAGATTATGAAACACCCAACATTGAAAACCATTAAAAAGTTCCTATTAGAAGTGTGACAGCGTGGGAAAATGGAAGAAAATCGTTTATTTGTGCATTTATCCATCAATACATACGAGTGATTATTATGTGTGCTGAAGTTTATATTTGTTAGATATGTAAATAGTCACAATTTCACATATACTACGATGATCGGCACTGGAAGAATAATATCGAAATGCATATACTGTATTGGTAAAACATTAAGTACGGATAATTAACTAACAACATGAAATAGTCTGCTGCCTTTCGAAGATATTCATGAAAGATCTATTGCCCTAGTGATACATCATTTCATAAAGATGTTAGAATGGTAAATTACTGAGTTTCCACATTAAATGTAGCTGTGCTGTGAATCACTTCACACTGAATGATGTTCACATTCTTGCTTTAAATATTCTTCGTGGGGCCCGGGATAGAATAAAATCAGTAATGATTGCTCATAAATTCACTTCAGTTATTATGGCTACTTTATTTCAAGCTGACTCCTTATGACTGAAATTATTGTGCCTCTTTACAATCGGTGATTATCACCTCTTTACTTTATATTTGTTTATTTTCTCCAGAAAAATGTTATGATTTAAGTTAATGCAATAACATACTTCTAACTAATAGAACATATAATGTGTTTTCCTATAAAATATTTATATAAGCTCGATATTCAGATTTGTATATTTAAAAAGAAAGTAAAATAACAAATATGGAAATTTATCAAATGGAAATTTGCATATGCGCGTGTTGTATATAACGTTACACACACACATATACACACAGATATGCATATATACATATACACGCATATTTATATATATATATATATATATACATATATATATATATATATATATATATATATATATATATATATTGACTTGCTTCTTCTTGTGTTTGTTTCTCCATTCTGCACATAATTATATATATATATATATATATATATATATATATATATATATATATATATATATATATATATATATATATATACATATATATATACATACATATATATATATATATATATATATGTTTGTATATAAGCGTGTGCGTAAGTGTGTGTGTATGTATGTATGCATGTGTATATATATATATATGTGTATGTATGCATTTATGTATGTTTGTATGTATGTATATTCAAAGCACGTGCTTATGTCATTTAATGAGCAGAAGCGAAGATTTCATTCACTTTGAATACTAAACATGTCCGTTGATTATCTAAAATAGTCAATGCTATGAAATGCACTTAAAGCTGCTGCAGGCAATATTTACTCTTGCTGTCAGAAGTCGATAATTCTCACATCAACATACCAATTATTTCCGATAATTATTATCTTGTTCGATGATAATAAAATAAAGTATGCTAAAATAAATGCAAGTCTTTCAGAAACTTGTTAAAGAGTTTGTCGAATGTTGGGAATTTCGAAACACTATTTTCATAGTAGCATGAGAAAATCTCATAAAAATCTATTTGTACGTTATTTACTTGAGAAGTACATGTTGCAAATTTTGTGCATGTTTTTCGATGAAGAATAGAAAACATTTGGAGGTGAATTATTACATTTATAGAAATTGTATATTATCGTATAATTTAGATATTTCATGGGAAGACTCTCCGTACATTATTCAAACTAGGAGCGATCTTTTCCTCCTTTCAATATTACTTATTGCATCACTTTATATAACAAATTCCACAACCATATTGGGAAATGTTTTATGCCAATAGACCTTAGAGATTTTTCTATACCGATTTGGTTCGTGTTCAAATTCAACATGTGTAGATATATTAGCGTCCATAGGTAATAAATTCGAAAATTTCCGACAGTTGACATTCTCGTCAGTAAGTAAGACAAATTGGTTCGTAATGGGTTTGGAGTGGATAGACAATTCAATTGGGTGGACACGGCTGGAAGTCATACCTTACTAGATCAAGGGACTAAAGGCCATTAGAGTATCTCTGGATAAAATAGTTAGAAGTTGAAGATCATGTGTCGGCCAAAGTCAACATTTTGTTGTGCGTAAATAATTGTCAATTCACAAGATGCAAACTATGATGTGTTGCAGACGCAGTATTTCATTGTGGGCCTGAGATGAAAGCTTGTGTATAGCAGCAGCACCTTCTCATATGTGGGTGCCACAACTCATTGTTGACCTGTGTAGAGGGTCAACACATTCACCCAATATGACTGAATGAATAAGAAGCTCTCTTCGCAATCAAATGGTCCTGGGCTCGTTTCGCATGACATGGGTGGCAACTTACACAGGATTCTTATGCTATAGCGTAGAGTTGACCAAAGCTATGTGAGTTAAACTAAGTCAGCAAAAATAGTGTGGAAAACAGCTTTATTGATTGTACCTTTAATTCAAAGGGTACATCAATTACACTATCACTTCACTGTACATGTGAATTGAATACATGTGTTTCCGTAATATTTGGCCAATTACGCATTAATTCAATGAGCAGATAGTTACTCAAACAATTGAATACTCGTTCTCGAATACGAAGAAAATCCATTTACTTTCACAGACAGCTGATCAGACCTAAACTATCTCACTCCTTTTACTATTGCATTTACTCGCTTTCTTTACATGTATTGGGGATGGAAACTGGCTGATAGACGTTCATGGAAAGTCACATATTTATTACAATAAAGTTACATGTCAATTGAGCCTCTTGACAACCTACAAACAAATTTCTTAACACAGTAACATTTAAAGACATGACGTGACAGAGAGAGAAAGAGCGATGGCGAGAGAAATATGCAAGAATACTGGGTTATTGAGGTGCGGCGTGAAGTGTAGTAAATTAGTATGGTCATAAGATATATCAATTTATAAACACTTCTTTCAAGGAAGATCATATTGTATTCTAATGGAATGATGCGTTGTACATAGTCGATAAAAATTAAAAACTTGTGTTATGATTTTTCCTTTCCGTGGGAGTTATGAGTTTCCCTTCTGGCTTTTCGAATTTTTAAGCACCATATTAGCGTATGAAAATACATTTGGTGACTTCAGCTAGCATATGGTCTAGAGAGCGAAATGATACTTGGTAAAATCCTATTTCCAGTGTTTATGAATTTAATATGCCTGAATTCAATGAAAAGAATGTTACTTTAATAGGAGACGAATAACACACTCACACACATACATATCACACACATATGCATATCTATAATATATATTATGATTTATGCTATATATATATATATATATATATATATATATATATATATATATATATATATGTACGTAAGTATAGCTATACGTACATACATATGTACATACACACATGCACATATGTGTATGTGTATGCGTATGTGTATGCATATATGTATGTAGAATAAATATTTTTTTTACTGTTTTCATCTATGAGTATTTCATACTTAGCAGAAGACTCGTATGCGGATATATGAATCAGTCAATTTCATACTTGTTGTACATCAATCATTATATAATGGTGTTATAAGATGCTTTTTTCTTCAAGAAGTACATCTATAGCATTGTGAAGTAGCTTTTTCTGTTAAATATAACACCTCGATGATATTCAATATTAAATAAAACAAATTCAATTTACTGACGGACTTTGTTGACAAGTGCTGGGTATAACAGAATCTGTATAATATGGAGGAGTATTACTCAATGCATTTCGTTGCATATCTTTACCTTCTGAGTTCGAATGATCTCAGTGTTAAATGTGCGTCTTATCTTACCTATAAACGTTAAAGTAAAAACAAAAAAGTCTTAGGGTTATTAACCAGTCGGGATTGCCATCGACCACGCTGAATGGTCACCAGGACTGATACACTAATGTAATTGATTTACTCTGAGTTTCTCTTAGTCTGTAGCTTTTTAGTTAATTGGTGGTGGTTGCATATGTATGAAGTAATGATCTGCCAATGTATTTAGTACTTACTCAAGATGTGTTAAAGAAAAATCGGTGCCTTGTCGTTTAAAGATGTGTTGTTTCAAAGCTACTCTTTTTAGGATCGAGTATCAGGACTGTATTGTCGAAGAGAGAATCAGGAGAAACACCTATGCAGATTTGTCCCTATAGTAGCTGAAAATTGCACGAAATCTTCAATTGCAAACGATTCTGTCGCTGCGTGGTAGTGTTGCTATCGAGTGAGTGAAACCAAAAAAAGTTGTTTGAGATTTCAATGCGTCACCAAAAATGTTTAGAGATATAAAGCATCGAGGTGTCTCTAGGTGCTTACTCGACTTACCAGAAATGTTTTCCATCTTTCCTTCAGTCTAAGGTCTTAAGAAAGCGAAATAGTCATCAGCTCAGAGCTAACTCGAGGTTAAACTGAAGAAATAACAACATAAGAATAATGCAAATGAAATACCATGGCTAGCCGATAAAAGGATGACTATTCGAAATGTTTGATAAATTTCTTTTCTATTCTAGATACAAAGCCAAACTTTTGCGAGGAGGGGGGCTAGTCGATTAGATCAACCCCAGGATGCAATTGGTACTTAATTTATCGACGCCGAAAGGATCCTCAGGGGTATATAAACTCAGAACGTGAAGACAAACGAAATAACGCTAAACATTTCGCCCGACTTGCTAACGTTTCTGCCAACTGGCCGCCTTACATGGTTGATAAACTCACGAAATCATTAGCTGTAGTTAGACAAGATTACAAACATCATTGGTATGCTGATGAAGGAATTTTTTGTACTTGAAAGCTTAAACTTTATATCAGCATTCGGAAGCTTTTCTATGAAGAATGCCTTTTTGCTATTGAACGGCTCGTTCTAGAAATTTAGAAGGAATCAATGAACGTTTTTGTAAAATTCAAGGATTTACTCATTGAGTAATTCTGTTATAGTTGAAACCACTTTCTATTCTAGTTTGAATGTAGTACCGACAACTATTAGATGATTTCCCAGTTGATATTCAACTTGAATACCTGCTGGTTATATTTGTCGAGAATATTTATATATCTGTATGTGAGAGGCAGTTCCAAATTATCATAATTTTTGGATAGAGGCAATTTGGGCTAAATTATTTAACATACACACACGCACGCACGCACGCACACACACACACACACTCTCACACACACACACACGCACACACACACACACACACACACACACACACACACACACACACACACACATATATATATATATATATATATATATATGAGAAAGAATTACGATTGAAAGTGGGTCTTATTTTTTTGCGGTCTTAAGTCTTGTCTTCTATGAGCGAATTATTATTCCTCTATTTTAAGTGATTAAAGCGAGAAAAAGTTAAGTTTGGTGGAAGACAGATTGCTGTAATTGTTCATTGTATTGTTCATCGCGATTGCAATGGAACAGACATATGGTATGTAACAAAGCAAATAGCTAGGATCTTATTCCACAGGTCCATATCTCTAGAGACTCTACATCAGCGCTTAGCTCATGACAGCATCATATTTCGTTATTTTGTCGTCGACCGATTAGGTGTAGTCTTATCTGAGTAGATTCTTCTTTGAGCATGTAATACGTCTGTGCATTTTTGTGTAGTCACAAAGAAGGTAGGAAATGTAGATTTGATCAGAACATGAGAATTGAAGTTATTTTGTACTTATAAGTTATGTGCAACACAACAAAGAGAATGTTTTCAACAAGTTCCCTTATGCTGGTCTAATTTAATAAACTGTTGTAACTGATATTGACTTTACGAGGGCGGGTATTATTGCAGTATCTCTATATTTGAAGAGAAAACTCCACGGGATGCCATTTTTTTTTATTTGGTGTACTTCTTTCTGCAATATACCCAGCAAATTTTTCATCTTAAATATTTTTGTCTGTGTAAATGCTGCGAGAGTATACTTAATATATACCTTGCAGGGATATGAATTTCACAGTTTCCTATTATTAGCAAAGTCTAATATTGTTGGCTCCTTCTCTTAAACACCAAGCTTACAAGTGATGTTTATTAGTGCATCCTCTTGTTTACACGGGATATGAATAGTACAGCGATTTTGGTAATTTCCAATATTTATCTGTGTGCATGTGTGTGTGAGTCTGTGTATGTGGGTTCGTGCGTGCGTTCGCGCGTGTGTGTGTGTGTTTGAGTGTGCATGTGTGTATGTACGTGTGTGTGTGTGTGAGTGTCTTTGCGTGTGCGTTTCTATATGTGTGCGTTTCTGTGTGCGTGCGTGTGTGTGTTTGTCTGCATGTAATATTTTTATGTGAATGTGTACATTTTATTGTATGAATGTTATACCGAAACTAATGCAAAAATGAGCATAGTTTTTTATATTTTAATTCATGTTTTGTGACGGTATTATATCTTTTCCTCTGTACAAAGCTACTACTTCAAAATTGTCTTAATCAAAATCTCTGCAGTTACGCCATCACTGAGCCCAGCTCTCGAAATCTTTTTGAAACAATTCAGGTGTGCACTGTTGCACACACTTTTTCCCTGCTACTTTCACCTTGTGGTGTCAACAGTTTGTTGTCACTGAAGCCTTTCTTTCACTGAAAGGTGGAGTTGGAGAGTGTGCCAGAGCAGCGTTTTTATGGGGGATAAGGAACCACTAACCAGCACAATTCGTTTGCTTTATTCGTTGTAAAATATGTTTGCTGTTGCGCATTTTCAAGGTGAATTTGGATTTTTTCAAGATCCTTCTTCAGTCTGTTCCCCCTAATAGCATCTCTGAGCATTTTATGTGTATCAAGGTAACACTTCTTTTCATAGTACAGGTACGTTCTAGAAAATTAAGAAACATTACGCTCTTGACATTCCAAAAGACATTTTCCATACCTTTTTGTGTCAATAGCTGGTTCTCGAACTTCTTAGACGTTGACGAAGAGGTGTGACACCATTCTATGAACATAAATTTCGTTACCGAATCATAAAGTTACGCTCACGTTTCTTAGACTGTGACAATATATGAAAACAAAAAGCGTCTCTTTATTGGATGAAAACGCTTTCAGCAAACAGAGCAGGTCTCCACCCCATTCTTTCCTCCAAATCATGTATCAACTGCAGTGTTTCCTATTTTGTACAATCTTTCGGACGCTTAATGTCTCCCATCACCTTTTGCAATGAACTGTGACCATAGTCCAATTGTGCAGCGAGCTCATGGATTATGATACATCTGTCTATGAGAATCAATTCGTTCACTGGCAGTTACATTTAATGGTGTTTCACTGCGATGTCTGTCTTGAATGCTGGTTTCATATTCTTTAAGAAATTTCCTTCCTCAAAATTCAATGCCGAAAATTTGATTGTGTTTGGAATCTATCATTTGACATTATTTATCAGTTATACCTACTTTCGGTAGAACACTTTTATCTAATACTACCTACGAGCTAATCTGATGAAGTATTTTGAGATGGAACATTAAGGCTGTAATTTGGGTGACAGCTTCCTAGATAATCGGAGAGTTCTTCCTTGAAAACTGTGTGAAGATTTGACTATGAAGTAAGTTTTCTGTGTCAACAACTGAACTTCAATACAAATGGTCTACTTGCTAGAAATAGCAGCCAAATATCAAAATCCATACTTCTAATGAATGAATATTACTGGATAACCTTAGATAAAATGTCGGAAAAGAAGTATAGATAATCACAAGTGGAGTGTTGCTTAAGGGACAGTTTCTTTGATGAGTGGAGCTGTAATCGTTAAAGCAACAGTAGAAGGGACAGAAGTATGAGGCAGTACGTCTGTTATCACTGTTTTTGGTGTTAATCCCCAAGACAAATGTCATCGGGCAGATCTTTTATAAATGGTATATCGGCCGTTACCAACCCACATTTTAGGTGTATCTAGACCAATATTCCCTGAGTCAGTTTTTTACTATGCCCTGAAGGCATACATTAATTGCACTGTCTCACTTTCTTGACCATGCCCAAACAATATACTTGAATTGCACTGTCTAGACACAGTGAAAAGTTTAATATCTTGTGTAAAAAGGTAATATTTACCTGGTGATCTACAGTAATTGCATTTTGAAAATAGTATGTAAGGCATTATGTCAAATCACTTTTGAATTATGTTCTACATGTCATTACTGACAGATGCCTGAAGCTATTAAATTTGTTATAGTCAATAAGTTACCAAGTGTCATGCGTTCAGATAATATTTAACATAGGTTGCATTCTTTTGGATATATGCTTAAAAAGCATGCAATAGCTTTATATGTTATTCAATTGTTCATGTGTATGTTTATGAACATTCTACGTAGAGCGTTCACATACGATAACATATCTTTTTTTAGGCTATAGGTAATGTGCCTGAAGTATTGTTACTTACTTGTATATAATGTGAGGTTTTTGAAGATCCAAATTAAAAAGACAATAAAATATTATACCAAGATAAAAACAGGTTATAGTGAATTTGTGTGCTTGTGTAAGTATTTAGAAGCATGTGTGCATATGTGCATGCATGTAGATAACATGTATACATATATGTGCAGGGATATGGACATACATATGTATGAGTATGAATTATGTATGTGCACCTGTATCCACACAGACACATACATACCTGCCTACATACCTACCTACCTACATACATACATACATACATACATACATACATACATACATACATACATACATACATGCACTGCATGATGCATGAATGTACTTTTTCATCGTTGAAAAGAAAGGCATGGGTATTAGAAACCCAAATAGAATATTTTTTTAATTCATGTTATGATTATAAAACAGAGTAGATGATTAACTTAATATGTTCGGACGCAAAAAGGTAATTTCGAGATTTCTCATTAAATATCACAAATATATTTTATATAAATTTCTTTTAATATTCTAATATTACATTTAAATCTTATGCTAGTGTTTTATGTTAGGAATCCATAACATTTGAAGTTACACGATGCCGTTTTTAAAAAAAACTGCTCGGCAAAAAAATTCCATTAGGATTTAAGACTTTAAGTATCTCATAAATTTGTTTGAATTTTGAAGATCAAAGGAACCTTAAAGTCTTAATGTGACTATCCATCAATATCCAAGTATATTGACTAAATTAATACGCAGCAACCTATTTTCCCTGCAACTTAAATTAATATAGCAAATATTTTTCAACTCTTTTATTACTTAATCTTTATAAATCTTAATCAATTTACTCTTATAGAAAATATTGATTATTTCTTTAATGTATGCAAGGTAAAAATCTCCAAAATATTTTACTTTAAATTAAGCTGGTTGCCAAACTGATTTTAAACGGTTATGCAACATAAAGATATATTGGTTGCCGATAATTCAAAAGACGAGGACGACATCAACTCCAGACAATATAAAAAGGGAATATATTCAAAATTAATAATCAAATTTTCTCATTAATTTTAATTAAGAATTTAGTGAAACCTTAATAGTAGTTTTCATACTGGCGAATGTTAGCTATATTTGCAATATATGTTCTATATTATCTAATTAAATGATAATCTATGTACTGAAGGCTATATTTAATATGAAATACTCCTATAAGGCATGCAGTGAATAATACCCATGCACATATACATACCTACATACATACATAGAATATAATGAAAGAATCGTTTGCTATGAAATTTCTGTTATCATTCTGTTAAAAAATTGTGCTCATAAAATTTAGTTTCCAGTGTTTCAATATACTGAGAATGGCACCATAATGGGAGATGAAAGTGCACGTAACATACTTGACATGAAAATGTTGATCGTAATTGGCATAAAACTGTATATGCAAACATCTTTCACGAGATTGTTTTATATATTGAGCAAATTCTATCAATAAACTAGAGGTAAGCCTTCAAATGTTAATGTACCAATTAAGTTTTTCACGGTTATATTTTATTAACGATGAATCTGACTGAAATGTTTTTTCATGACACCTGATGGACGTATGAAATGCAGCGTACAGCAAGCAAATTATGGGAATTCCGAATCAAAATTGAAACTAATTGTTGTAATTGTTAAGGTAATGTTAATATATTTACGACAAGGACCAATAAAATATAACTAGAAATAATTAGACAAAGAGGGAAAGCAATATTTGTCCACAACTAATATCATATTCATTTAACTGAAGTTTCAAGTGAGACAATTCCAGGCACGTTTGGCTACTAATATAATCTTATAAGCAGAGCATAATTACTATGTTAGCCATTGTACTAGAAGTGCTTTTTTCTTTCATGAGCGTATAGTCATTTATAATGTAAATAACTAGAAAAGAAATTAATAATCAGAAAACAGGGCTGATAAAATTGCATTTCACATTTATGCCAAATAAAATCATTTAGTAAAAACATAGATAAGGTTGGTGAAAATAGGGATATATTGAATTCGAAATTTCAATGCCCTGGTTCCTTAACTATTTTTTCATGTTATTACAAATATAAAAAGAAAATAACATGATCATTACGATATGACATAATCTCCCGAACAGGTTGTATTCATTGAACTTCATGCTGTTGGTGAGACTGTTTAGAAACTACATATCTCAAAGCAAAAGGCTGAATCGTAACAGCATCGAACACATTGCTTTGCAGATTGATTCCGACATTTAATGTTCTATTCAAATTTCGCTGAAGTTAACTTTGCCTTTCATCGTTCCAGAACAGGTAAAATAAAATACCAGTCAAATATTAGAGTCGAAGAAATAGACTACGCGCACCCCATCATATAAAAAAAACATTTCAGGAATTGTACCTCTATTAGAAATTATCAGAATAAGGGATAATTGAAATCAGTTCTGAAAAATTTACTAATATCGATTTCAAATTTTGACACAAGGCAAGCAAGTTTGAAAAATGAGGTAAGTCGTTTACATCGACCATGGTGGTCAACTGGTACTTATTTTATTGACCGTGAAAGGATGAAAATCAAAGTTGACTTCGGCGGAATTTGAATTCAGAACATAAAGACGGACGAGCGCTTTTGTTACTAAGCACTTTTGTCCGGAGTGTTAACGATCCTGCCAGCTCAACGCTTTAAAGTTTACTTATATTAAAAGTACAATTAATTTCAAGAATCTAGTAACTAACCTTTACGGATTTTCAATTCATAGGAGCAATCTCACAATTTACGTTCGAAAAATATATCAATGTTTTTATTTCTTTCTCATTCAACTAAGTTTCATTACTAGGCTTAAGATGATATTTTTCGTTTGTCGTGTATTTAAATAAAATAATATAGTCATTCTTTCATCGTTAATTTGGAATTTTTTGAGAATACTATGCTTTGCTGAGGAAGACAAAAATATGTCAGATATTACCGCTCATAAATGCCCAGCCCCGACCCCAACTATGTGAAAATAATTTTAGATTAATATGGTTTGTTTCCAAACCACATAATTTATTTTGTAATTATTTTTAGAAGAGACTTAAATTCTGTTCGCGTTAAACATATAAATATTCTTTTCTACTCTAGGCACAAGGCTCGAAAATATATACATATTATTACAGCATAAATGAGTAATATTGCTTATCATGAATATTTGAATGACTCAGATTTTTATATAATACATTGTCCATTAATTCAGAAAACTTTTGGGTGGTGACTTTATC
Organism: Octopus bimaculoides; assembly: GCF_046866305.1. Classification (NCBI taxonomy): domain Eukaryota; kingdom Metazoa; phylum Mollusca; class Cephalopoda; order Octopoda; family Octopodidae; genus Octopus; species Octopus bimaculoides. The sequence continues at coordinate 180,810,991 of NC_142929.1, read as the reverse complement.
TTTTAAAAAAATACAACAACGGCAGAAATTATACCGTAAATGAGGAATACGTTACTGGCTTGATTATCTACAAAATAAGCTTTGTTATTCATCGAGTTAATGGTCCCAGCAATTTTACTCTCAAAGTTTCTAACTCTGTACCAAACTAGAAACAAACTACGACTCTTCGACCGTATAGAATGATTATTAACCCCTTAGATGTGTTGAACTAAAAGAATTTATTGTTTATTGTTTCCTGCTCATAAGAACAACATTTAGCTTAAGGTGAAGTGAGCGAAGAAATATCTACAACTTGAGAGGCAAAATCATATCAAAATTCTATCTGGTAGTTTGTTGTTACACAGTCTAAAGTCAGATCCTTACTTCGAGACAAAATACCAGAGCGAATGACATCCAGCTTATGGCATAGAGAAGCGTGTTAAGAATAATATACCCACCTTTATGACGCACACAGAGAGACAGACAAACACATGTCCCTATAGATATATAGCAGCTGTAGTTGTCTTTTACTTGAAACGTGAACAAACACCGGCTCGAAAGGTTTTAGTTTAAAAACGTCTATCCTAATACTTCTTTAGTTCTGGTGCGTATTCTATCGGGCTCATTGGCAGAACTACTAAGTTACGGTTACGTAAATAAACAACAACGGTTGTCAAGTGATTGTGGGGGACAAACACAAACTTACATATACATGTATACACACATTCGCACACACACACACACACACACACACACACACACACACACAGAGGCATATATATATATATATATATATATATAAATCTCTCTCTTTCTCACTATACTGCTGAGACCCCCTTCGGTCATAACTGACCATGGTATTGCACCTACAAAGTTACCCTCCCAAGCACAAGTCCGGGCAAGATTGTTTTATGGGAGACCATCAGTTGCCCATGCATACCGGCCTTCCCTCTCCACGCCACCAGTGTTATCCAAGGGAAAGGCTTCTCGCTATATATATATATATATATATATATATATATATGACAGGCTGCTTCTTCCACTTTCCCCTAACAAATCCATTCATAAAGCTTCGGTTCGCCAGCATTAATAGTAGAAGCCACTTGCCCAGAGCCCCGCAGTGGGACTGAACTTGAAAACAGTGTCGAAAACAACCTTCTTACAACACATCATACCTGCACTCAAACACACACATACATACATATATGTGTGCACGCATAAATATCTAGATATATATGAGTGTTTGTGTGTGTGCATACGCGTGTGTGTGTATACGTATTTCTGCGCATGCGCTCACGTGTGTGTGTTTCAGTGTGCGCGTACGCGCGTGCGTATGGGACAAGACCTGGCACAATCAAAACGCAATGGTTGGAGCCAGCAAAGTCGTTATAATGAATATTAATAATATAAAAAGCGTATCCTTATTATATTCCCGCCCAGTATAAGTACAAACGAATACTTCCTTTCTTGTATTTGAAGTTGTGGCCTTACTAATTGTAATCATTGTTCAAAGGATTTCTTCCCCCATAATCACTTCTCCAATAAGGAACTATGCTTATTTTGTCACATAATAAATTTAATTATTTCGATTATCTAGCCTACATTAGATTACAATGAAGATAATAGGAATATATGTATATAATATATTTTTATAAGCACAACTTCCTAATACTTTTAATGTCATCGAGTTGTATTCGTTACGAAAGGCATCGATGTAGGAGTAGAACGTAAAACCACATTGTACATTCACATGTGTGAGTTAGGTATGAGATAGGGAAGTGTGTGGAAATTAGACACATAATTTCTCCAACATCAAATCTCTTAAGTCCTTTTAAATTATGAAATCAGTATGCCGCTGAAGATGTGCATCAAACGAATTATCAAATTAAACTCTATTCCCATGAGTTAAATCCAGAAATAATGACATATAATATCTTATCTTATGAACTGCTCGGTTCCGACATTAGATTGCGTAGTTTTACTACATAATTCCAAGTAATTTTGACATCTATCTGACATCAATTCTCTAATCAATAGAACTAAGTTATCACTATCGCTATACACATATTTCTAAGATAAAATTAAGAGACAGATTGAGTTAGCAGCATAAATATTAGTTATTATTTAGTTTTGTTTCTGTGAGTTTAAGGTTCAAATTTCACCAGTTTTTAATAATGCTAGCGTCATTTTGATTACTATATTACCAAGCTTATAATCTATAAAATCTATTTTTTCTATATCTTCTGACTTTATAAGAACTCTTCTTGGATAATAATCGGTAGTAATTACCTTGAGAACTTCACTGTAAAAAATGAGCAATGACGTAGTCAAATACAATTTATAAATATCTGAGCTCGAAAACCATCATGTATATCTACACTGGATATATTCCGTTCCATTGTCATTATACAATTGACCTTGAATGATGCAGCTATATTTCATTCATCTTAGTTTTACCCCATTTGTCACATATTTAAAAAATGAATTCTAAAGACTTCTACGACTTTGCGAAAGAATCCGCCTCGGTGCACTACAAGATAGGTCCAGAGTTTGAAGAAGATGGTTCACTAACTGCAAGCCCCGGGGAGGAGCTGCCTCACACAGCTACTAAATCATTACGACTGGGTACTGAAACAGCAGCTCAACCACTTTAATATAGATGTGATATATCTCGACTTTGCCAAGGCCTTTAATAAAGTTGGTCGTGGGATGACATGTCACACACTGCGTGACCTTGGTATTGTTTGAAAATTGGGAGCGTACATGCATGACGTTTTAAAGGATACAAGACAGACAGTTGCAGGCAATGGTGCCCTCCCTGGGTAGACATCAATTCGCAGCGGAGTCCCTCATAGTACTGTACTGTGACCACTGCTGTTTCTGGCTGCTCTTTCAGGCATGCCCTCAACAATATAGTCAGTCACGGTTATGCTGATGATACAAAAGTATCGCTCGTGTGACAGAGTGTTATGAATATGGCAGCCCATCACTTCTAATTCTTATTGCAAGCTGTATTTCCAGGACCACGTGCCATGAGAGGATTTAGATTGTCGGTGACATCAGATCATTTATCCAGAAGTCACCTCGTGCTCGCCGAAGGACGTTTCTATTTGGTATCACTTTGAACGATATATGTTTCAGATTCAATCTGTGATAATTGCACAGGTATCGTATACTAGAAAGCCTGCGTTTCCAGGAGAAATTACAACACAAGCAGAACTAATATATATTTCGTCGCGTATTACATATCTTTTCTCTGAAACATATAAAAGACTAGAAGAGTATCTATATGTATTTATACGCCATCCTCAAGAGATTAAGGGGTATCTCAGTCCGTGCACTTCTCATGCTTCTGATCACACTTTTGATATAAAGAATACTAACTGATACAGTTTTATACGAAGACTGGTTTGCCAGTGCCCGCAGATCTCTTATCTATTAATTAGCGTACACAATAATTTGTCGTATATATTTATAGATATCTGTGAATAAATGTAGACTGACGTTTATGTTTAAACGTAATTTGCAAATGTAATAATCAAGTTTCTCCTGACAGATTGCGTTGGTTTTTGCAAAATCTATATTGTATATTTGGTTAAGCTTTCATAAGATTAAATAATTCTGTTAGAGACATACATTACAACTAAGACAGTAAGCGTCAATGTAACAATATAAAAAAAACTCTATTCAAATTAACACACTTTTCATACTCCGTTAGACGTATTAGAGTATAATTTATTATGAATCATAATTTCAGAAATATATCACCTTGATATGTCTTAACTATGAATTATTTGAAACTTCTCTAAAATATCAAGTTACGACCACATTGAGATATCATTCGCCTATCTGGGAAGGTCATACTGATACTCAGGAAGAACTTTCGCCTGGATGCTAATTATTCACAAGCCAACGTACAGAAATTGTTAATTCATTTCTCTGCTTTTCTTACCGTTATAACCCCAATGTGTACTCTTTTTCTAAAAGAGTATGCCCCATTCCATCCCCAACAAACACCACTTAGAACAATTGTTTTCTGAATATGTCGTCCGTACATCCATATTGTTTCCTCCATCAGATCCTGAACAACCCCCTTATCGTCCATTACTGCTCTACGTTGTTGTGGCGCCACCTAATTTGTCCTTTGGAGTCAATCTACAGAACTTCAAGACATCAATTGTCTCACCTTGTTTTGTCACGAAAGTTATGTCCTGATATTATGACTTCCTCTTCTATCTATCTTGACTTGTAATCCAGTAAGTAACGAGCCAATGAGGATAACGCTACGTGATACTTCGTCTTACTAAAAATAGCGGGCAAAAGACGAAAGACGAGCGGGTTAGATATGCCCGACGACCCGCATCAATCTGCTTGATCATAACTATTCCGACGGCAAATCACAAAATCATGGCGTATTGTACTTAGAGTAAGTGGGATTGCTTAAGTACAGACACCATCTAGTTGAGTTGTGCAAAAGGGAGTAGTTGAATTCAGTAATAAAAACCTGGATACAAACTGATCAGTTTTATTGTGTTACCGTATTTTACTAATCTAAAATTACAATTGTTTCTAACATTGACACAATGCAGAAATTTAGGATGAAATTCTCTGAAGTCCTTGACTGTTATATTATGCTATCGAGCCTGGATGGATAAAATGTTATGTTAGCCTTCGTAGTAATGAAACGTAGTATGTATAGAGCTACAATAAATACCGCAAAGTATGCTCTCTGCTGCTGTGCCGAATCCTCTAATCGATCGGGCCCTGTCCTTTAATGTTATATTTTTAAAATAACAAGGTGGAGAGTTGGCAGAAACGTTACCAAACTGGACGAAATACTTAGCAGTATTTCGTCTGTCTTTACGTTCTGAGTTCAAATTCCGCCGACGTCGACTTTGCCTTTCATCCTTTCGGGGTCGATAAATTAATTACCATTTGCGTACTGACCTAATCGACTGGTCTCCTCTCCCAAAATTTGGGCCTTGTGCCTAGAGTAGGAAAGGAAATATTTTTTAAAACATACAAAAGAATTCAGGCAATTATTCTAAGGACTGTTGACAGTATGTAAGGAAATCATCCAAGAAATCATCGTAAAAGCTTTGAAAACATTCGTTTCAGCCAGCTCAAATACTCCTTTCATCTATGATTTTATTTGTATAGGTCCATCCCATAAATAATGTGGTTTTTTATACTTCTTTTAATTTTTCTAAATTACAATAAATAAATTTCTTTTTTAATCTAAAAATACATTCCTTCGTTTTCTACAATTCGCTTGCATCTATCTGGTAAACTTGCTAGGCCCCTCTTCCAAAATTCACTTGTCTGTGACGAAAAATATTTCTCCAGTACTGATCTGACCTCGTCTACAGAATTCATATTTTCCCCTCCAAATGATTTTGAAGGCTGCGGAATAAATGATAATCAGATGGGGCAATGTCCGGCGAATATGATAGGTAGAGCATCGTTTCCATTCAAACTGCTCCAGCCGTTGGGATGTCATTCTTGCTTTACGTGGGCGAGCATTATCCGGATGGAAGAACACCTTTTGTCTTGAAACCAAAGATGGTCGTTTTTCTTCTAGCGCTGACTTAAGCCGTTCAAGCTGCTCGCAGTAGATCTCATTTGTTATCGTTTGGTTTAGGTTTAAAAGTTCATAGTGGACTAAACCTTTCATATCCCACCAAAAATATAACAGCACCTTACGTTGGTGAAGACCTTCTTTCTCCTTTCCCTACCCACTGTCTTTAGCGCTTGACATTTTTATAGTGACGACATTTCTCGTCACCGGTCACATTTGATCCAAAAAAAGGTTCGTTCGTGAGATGTGACAGCAAAGAAGAGCACACATTCACTCTCTTCGCGCGATCAGACTCGGAAAGTTTGCGAGAAATGGATTGACACAATTTGCTGACTTTACTGATGACACGCAAGTGTCGATGAATGGTTGACTGACAAAATGCAAGGATCTCTACTAATTCCTCAACAGTTACGATGAAATTTTGTTCCACCAGGGTTTGCAGGACATCCTCGTCGAACTCTACAGATCTTCCAGGACGAGGCGTGTCTTCTAGGCTGTAGTTTCCGGTTCGGAATTTCTGGAACCACCGTTGACACTGGCTTACGCTTATTGTCCGATCCCTACATACTGCATTAATATTCCTCGCATTTTCCGCTGCGTTGTTGTCTTCATTGAACTCATAAAGCAAAATATACCGAATATGCTCCTTTAACACTTCTATTATAGCTTTGAAATACAACTGTTAAAATCGAACTGCACTCTTCAAAACTTGCACTAATAATAAGCAGACCGTACAATTATTACTTGTTTTTATAGGAAGTTAATACAGGTAGTTTATCTCGTCCCCCTCCTACTTTTCATGCAATTGAAAATCCGCATTATTTATGGATGACCCAATAGTACTGATATTATAATGAAAGCCACAGAATCAACAATGTACATATTGATACCAAGACGAATTGCTCCATTAGAAAGCATCAGTTACTGGAACTAATACATGTTTTTTAGGAATTGTGGTTTGTAAGAAAGATATAACTGTATGCAATAGTATACATCAAGAACATACTGTGATCACATACAACACAAATTGTTAATGAACTAATTTTTACTTATAAAAAATCCAATCATAAGTCGTGGTATAATTAAGCATCATATTTTCAAATGCTATTATTGTAAATCTATTTGTTACGCTATTGACAATGGCAGAAATATGGTTTATCATATGTACAAAGTAGTGTAACAAGCATAACTGGGCTTACAGACACCCTGCAGCTCATCTCTGTTTCTTTTTTCTTTTTTTTTTTCTAAAAGAATATAAGTGACAGTATAGCCTCTCTGTTATTATATTGGCCACATATTAAGAGAGCTATATGAATGTAATTTTGGTTCCTAACATGTGAAGACGCCATTGTTTACGTTATATCATACCTTGCTCTCATTAATATTAATATGCTGTGAAAACTAGGATCAAGTGATAGAAGTAACATTAAAGTAAAGGTGTTTCCCCCTTGTTGCATTGCGGAAAGGGAGATGCTGATTTAGAAATAAGAAATGCTATTAAACTATTTACCCTGAAGGCTAGTATGTTCGTAAAATTATCTGCATACACACTAACGTATGAGCACCTTACATAATCACTTGGGCGCCTTTTAGAAATAACGATCAAATACTCCTCAAATCAGACTTCCCTGTGTTAAAAGGACATATTAGATAAATCAGTTGCATGGAAAACATAAGCTTTTTCATGGCTATAACACATTTGATCACAAATGCACTTGATTAGTGCTGTCCAGGAATTAGACGAAAACTAGTTGTATATTGTATATATTATTGGCGAAGGATAGCTATTTTTCCTTTATGCAGCAGAAGTAATATTTTTATTGATATTCCGTATTCGCTTTCTTCTTAGGCATGTCGGTTATATTAAGCATATGTATTCTTTTTTGATACCAGTTAATATTATTACTTTTGTTGTAACATACCAATGTTAATTTCTGTAATGTAAGAAGACAGTACTAGTGGTTTTTTCATAATCTCATTCTTAAAACTTTTACATATTACTATGACATTCGTTGACGTAAGATTTCAACATTGTTGTTTTGTCTTTAGTTTAGATGTTCAACAGTTACAGAAGGTTAAATTGATAGTATCCATGGCCATCAATAATATGATAGATGATTCCTACGACAAATTTCCCATGGCCAAGCCATAAAGGTTAATTCCCCTCTTGTATAATTATGAAGAAGCAATGAAACGTCAGAAGTATCGGAAAATTGAGGTTTGCTTCGTAAGCTCATAGCTAAGTGTTTAAATTAACTTGCATATCTAAATTTTTCTATGTTCGATTCCTAAGAGTTCAGCAAAACTTCACTACATTGATGAAACGCCTTCTGTTGTAAATATTTCACCTACAGGTAATATTCCTTTCTACTGAAAGCACAAGGCCTGAAAGTTTTTGGTGGAGGGACTAGTCGACTACATCGACCCCAGTGTTTCGTTGGTACTTAATTTATCGACCCCGAAACGATGAAAGGCAAAGTCTACCTCGCTGGAATTTAACTCTGAACGACGAAATACCAGTTTGCCGCCTTCCTAACTGGTGATATTAGACACTGGATCTTTTTTAAAACGGGGGCCACATTTTTCATTAACGAAACACTTTGAAACTTGGAACACTGGTAGAATGTGTCATATAAAACATCTTTTTCTCTTAGTCTTCTTTAAAAAAAAAAGAAATCCATAAGTTATTCCATGCTAAAGTTGTCGTATTTCTATAATTTCAACCAATCACTGACGTCCATTCAGCGGATATACATTAAGTGCCGACTACATAAACAAACGATTTTGAAACAATTAACCCTAACCCTAACCGTAGGGTTGGGGTTAGGATTAAGGTTAAAGCAAATTTAAAATGAAAAAAGCAAATAAAACGGAGGTATGGAGATTAAATACGCTTTACATCGCTTAATCAGCCAAAAGAGCAAATGTAAACAACTGAATACTTGTCAGTGATTGGTTGAAATTATCGAAATAAGACAATTTTTTACATGAAATAAATTCGAATACAAAAATGTTTTTCTGTTCTATAACACAAAATAGATAAGTATACGAAGTTTGAAAGTCTTTCCGTACCAAAAACACTACGTAAAACATTAATGAAAAATGTGGCCCCCGTTTTAAAATAGATCCTAGACACTATATGTACCAATTTCAAATTACGAAACTAGGAACATACCAACAGGCTGTAATTAAATATCAACTGCATATCGGTTGCTTGCGCTACTAATATTGCTTGCTGCATTTTTACAACTATCCCGCTTGTTTCAGAGATAGATTGGGGCTTAGATTCAACCCGATTAACTACTCTACTCATTAAGAATATAGTGATGGGTCTTACCTCGATTCGAAATTTATTACAAAATATGACCAATTATTATATCTCAAATATGAACGGCAGACAGCGGAAAAATAATTATCGTGACAAACATCATACCAAGATCATTAGTAACACCAAATGACTGTCAAATTATCTGGAAAACAAGATAAATTTCAAGGTAAAATTGTATAATGTATACGGGAGAGAAGTTATTCGAAAAGTAGTTGCAGCTATTCTGTGGTGTAGACGACAAAGCAGTAAGTAATAGATTTGTAGTTCGAATCCTATCAGGGATATAGATTTTTTTATATCGCAATATTTACAAAATTTTATAGCTTTATCTGCTTCGAGTCACATCATTAAAAGCGAAGCAGCTAATCCATTAATTTAATTCCCAATGGGTTACTGGATTCACTAAATGCGTGAAATGACGTATACATTAGTGCTATCCAAGCCCTTTCTCTGTGATTTGTTACGTGTTGATTTAATTCATTATTTTAATATCTGGCCTTCCTTACTGACATCTAATGTTATGGCATTTGACATCGATTTCACTATAAATTGTACGATATTACATCCCCTAATGATCACATTATTTCTAAAAGTGTCAAATTTTGCAGATTTCACATTGAAACTATATTGATTAACAACAGTTGGTACAGTCAGAAATTTTTTCTAGATTTCATTGTACAACACATCACTGCACGATTTACTTAAACGAGGTATATCATGGATTAGAGGGGTAATTAATTACTGAATAGCGGTTAAGACAGGAGATAGCTGCGAAGTACATTGTGCGCATTGAAAGGGTCACCATCAGGTGTGAGCTAAATACAAATTTTTGTTCTTCGAGGGTTGTTCTTCAGGTTGCATGCAGAAGTGTTGAAAATAAGGTTTTGTGTTGTGTGTAAGTGTTGCACGAAGAAAAACAAATAGCAGTGCTTTTTACAGAACGATCTTATATAGGGAGCAGAGATTTGAAGAATTACTATGATATTAGGAATACTTTAGATTCATTTTCTTTGCACAGTTATTTGAATAGTTCTTGTAGCTATTTGAGTGTCATATAAGATATTGAATGTCATTGAGTAACTGCAGATTTCTCAATAGTTCGGCATAGGTTTTCTAATTTTCAATGATCTTCCGCTTTAAGTTAACATCCACTTGGCAGCTAATTTCCTCAATTGAGCATAGCCTCTCTTCTCTATCTCAAATCTTTATATCAGGTCTGTTGTGCTTACATTATATTGAGGTCTTCACTGGTACATTCAACCAATATCCCTTTTAATTATGAGTGGCTATGGCTTCTACTATATTGCGGGGTCTTTATTTCTTTGTCCTCAGGATTATTCTTCCGACGGATTTCATTATAGAGTGTTCTAGCTACAACGTCATGTTTCATCGGTAGATAATACCGTGATGACATTTTCGGACAGCTAGTTATGATGTGGGTGATATCTTCAGTGTGAACACAATAAAGTCTGCATCGGTTGTCACATTTTCCTGCTTTTCTTGCATCTCTATCTCTTTTGCGCATCAGGTACTTGGTTGATAATTCCTGTTCCTGGATTGCAAACGCATATCCTTCAAAATGGGAGGTATTAATATATCTATTGGTCCATGATAAACTGCTTTGATGAGCGATATTACTATCATCACGGAACAAACTTCTAGCATATGCACGCATAGTCTTCTGCTCATATAGACTCTTCCCTTCATCGGATGATATGTTGCGTTAGAGTCGACTTCTTTGGGCATGTATTCTAGGTTATCAGACAAAGCGTGTTACTCAAAGAGCTGCCTTCCAAGTCTTATGATGTTATCATTCTCTTGTATGCAAACTTGTTCAAGGGATGGACATCGACACTCGGTGGTTAAAAGATGTTCCCGAAGGGATATGATGCGACAATCAAAGGCATTTTGGATCGATGTTAAGCCTCTGCCACCTTCTTTTCGTTTGAGGTAGTGGCGGTCTACGTCACTGTTTATGTGGAAAATATTATCTGTGCTTGTTAGTATTTTCCGGGTTTTCCCATCAATGGCTCGGATCCCATCAACCGTCCAATCAATCAGCCGAAATGTTGGTATGAGTACTGGCACTGTAAACATGTGGGCTACAGTTTTATTAACGGCAGAGAGTTCTTAGGTTCAACTTTTCTTTATTCGGCTATAATTCTTTAATGACACGTGATTTGTTACAAGCGCCATTGCAACATATATTTTCATCCACCTCTAGGTACCTGTAACATCCCTCGTCAGATAGAGGAAACAATCAATTCATTGATAGAGATGTTACTAGCCTGGTTTATAGTTTTTCCCATTTTCACAACCACGTAACAACATTTATCCTGACCAAACTCCAACCCTACATCCTTTGAAAATGTTGTATCTAGGTCAAGGCTCTTTTTCATCTCATGCATATTCTTTGCATAAAGTTTAAGTCATCTACAAAGAAACAGTACGTAATTTGGGTGTATCTGTTTCGCACCTCTGACATCACAGTTTTGTTGATTAAGAATTGCTTGGCACGTCCCCAGACTCTCTTCTTTCCAGCTGCTTGTTCTGCTGTGATAATGTTATTGGTTTCACAATGGTTCTGGAGGAAGAGGTTTTAAACATACTGTATATATCTTATACCTTAAGTTTTGGCATGCAATTGCTCGGTAGTTTTTTTTTTTTGTTTTGTTTCTTGCCATGTGGGTGGTTCTGCATTTGGGGATCAATTTCGTCTCTGCCAGAACTAACCAGTACGGTATGCTACTGTTCTCAATGAAAGCTTGCTGGTACAGATTGATAAGATATGATGAGTAGAATGTTAACTTCTTGTACCAATATCCAACAATCAAATCTCTTCCGGGTGCTTTCCATCTTGGAGTTTCTGGATCACAGTTGCAAGAGTTTCACCACCAATGTTGTTTGTCATGGATGTAACGCAAGCGCAATAGCTTTTTCGCATTTCGTCCAGCCACAGAGCACCTTGGTTAAATTCCTTCTCTTCACTCCAGATTTTTCTCCAGGAGGAGACTATGTCTTCTCGTGAAGGGGCTTCCTTGATATTTACTGCTCCTCCTCTCATGTCTGTATACTGCTGCCTGGTGGCGGTTAATTTTTTTTATTGTTCTTCTCTCGGTTATTCTTTTCTGATGTCAGAGTTTTTCACTGACAGCTTCTAGCTCCTTCTTTAGGGTAATCAGTTTGCAAGTGAGTGTCCTCTTTTTGCTGTCTCCAAACATCATTTCTATCTCCTTCTTTACTTTCTGTTGGTGGGACGTATAGTGATTTACTTGTTCGCATACAATAAGCATCATTACATGATTGATGGTCTTCCGTAAACCAGTTATCTTTTGTATGCATGTATGTATGTATGTATGTATGTATGTATGTATGTATGCATGTATGTATATATATATGTATAGTCAAATCGAATATTAAAAGTGTGTCATTAACAATCGAGCATTAAAAATATGAAATAGCAAAACAAGAGGACATACATGTAGAATGCATTAGCTTGACGCCCAGTAAAGATGGAAAAAAGAATGGGACGTTAACATTTCGAGCATAGCTCACACATGATTCAATTTATAACACTTTGTTTGGTATGAATAAACCACAGAGGAGAACGATATTCAAGACGAGAACGAGCAAAAGTAGAAACTTTAATAATGATGATACCAGAATTTCTAGTCCGAATAGTTTAAAGGATTAACAGCACATTCTGTGGACATATCCACTTCCCTCTATATGTGTGCATTCCAGCATAGTTACTTGTTGACATTAAACATGTGTCTCTAATATCATTTGACACGACGTGGAGCTATCCTGGGGGGAACTGTATTCGCTGTTTAATTACATCTCTATTTTCAAAGTAGATGAGCTCAATCTCCAACTCGTTTAATAGCCTGTATTTTTCAATACCCATTGTCACACAAGGTATAAGCCAGATTGGAGTTCTGTCCGATCTGCTACTCAGAAACTTAATCATCTTCAAAAACATGTTACGTTACTGAGTTTACACATGCAACATCTGTAACATAGATAATGAAGAGATGTGGGCTAACAGCGCACGTTGTGAGACACCACAAATTATGTAACAATAAATCTACTGTAGTACCTTTCCGCAGATATCAGCGGTAGATTATTTCTTCCACAGAATGCTGGATTTGACACTTTTAAAGGATATTCTAAATTCAAAGTATATACTATCCGTGTTGGAGCCCTCACACTAGGCACTTAAAATGTCATTAAAGTAGCCCAGGCACTATATCAAACATTTTATGCCTTCATAAAAATTATGCTATTGTTATTTAGAAAACTGTTGTTTTTTAGAGTATAATATTTCTAATCTCGCCACCTTCTCAGATAACTTATTGATATAACAGATTAGTAACATCTGGCGTGGGATGACAGACATCTTCATGTATACTACCTATATCTGAGAATCTCATACAGGAATTAGCATGGCAGATTCAAGTTGACGCTGGCACTTCTTCAAGATACGAGCAGAAAACCCATTTAACTTGGCTTAATCAATTTAGCTTAACTTCAATTATATTTTTTGCCACTATATTTGCCTTGGCGCCGACAGATCCGTCAGAAAGAAACTAAGACTTTACTTCATTAATACAAAATCACTGAAAACAGAACAGCAGACTTCTGTAAAATTTCTCTTAAGTCTTTGCTGTCACTAGGCAGAATGTTTTCGTAAATCAGTGAGCCGATGGACCAAATTGACCAATTTTTTTTTGGTTTCTAGCAAATATGTAGAAAATTATGAGATGCCTAATTTTCTCAGTAACCCGGTCTTTTCTCATTTACATTTTAATTGTTAATGATTTCCCTTATGCTACTCTGGAGATAATGTTTTTTTGCCAATTCGAAAGTTGTTATTACAATCCTAACAGTGCTGCTGACGGCATTCTAGCCGATTGATATTTTTAAAGCCTTTTTTGTTTTCCCAATGAATTTTTTTTACATTTCATGGATGTCTGCATCTCTTTTTATTCCGGATCAGCTAGGGACTTGATTTTAGAGTGCATTAATAACGGTATCCTCAAATAGCTGGAGGGATTCTTTGATATGAATGGAACACCAGTCAACAGGTGATATGTCATGTACGATTGCACTCCAGTTTTCTTTGTGCTAATGCATGGTGTTAAATGTGTCGGCTAGTATCAGTGGTTTTGGATGATCAAAAATGAGGCTACACAGAGAAGAATTTAAGAACAGGAATAAAATTAATATTACTAACATAGTAGCTTAACACTAAGTCCAAAACGTTCTTTGTATCTTTGGTTGAGCACGAGTTGAGACCAAAGAAAAGATGTCTATGAAACTGAAAAGTGTTTCTACTATTTTCTGCTGCTATCTGTGGTTGATGTGAGTTCCTGATTTCATAGTATGTGTTGACCAATTCTGAAAGGGGGTATTAAATTCACCTTTCATTTATATTTTTCTATAGTCGCATTTCTACATAAGAACATTTAATTTTATAAGAAACTCATGAAAGCAGAGTAGAGACATGAGGTAGCTTCTAAAGAGAGCTCAATAGCCTTGTTGTTGAGAGACACCGATGTACAATAGGTAGTAAAAAAAAATACTTTCCCTATTAGACATGGGATCATGGAAGTAAATCGTACCTCTTCCATATCTTCGGCCTGATCGATTCGTACTAATGCGCTAGAATTCTTTAACCCGGCATCAGGGTAGAAAATGTTGAGATGGCTTACAGAAAGAATTAGACTGTAACTATTCAGCTACCTAACACTTAATATATGAAATCTACTTTTGTGCATTGATAAATGAGTTAATGCCTAGTAAATCTGACTTAAAAATCTATGATAAGGTGACTACGTCACTTCGTGAGACTTGCACTGTGGTCATTCTCGTTTAGTGGCAGCACTGCGAGTACTTTCTGCACTGAGATCACAGTCGAGGCTGATGCTGTGTTATAACTACAGCGCTTGCTGGGTTTCTTTTGTGAGATTAAAATGCTCAAAAAGATTTCTTTTTTTTTTTTTAGTGAACAATTGATATCTAGAGTCTCTAGAGTTGTCGGTGCGCTACTTCATACGTCACAATTGCTACTTTTGTTTCTACTGAATACCTAATCATTTCCTGAGTTGTAGGAAGGTACCGGATCAGTTTTGCTGTAACACCTGGTAGATTTATGTACTTACTGCACTTTAGGATATCTAAATAGAGAGTGAATATGGCAAGATTGAATTATTTATTGGTGAAAGGATACATTATGCAGATATTTTTGTGTATGTATCCTATTGGTTAACAGTATGTCTCTTAATTGTGAGTGTAGCTCATAGAAAAATCGTGAAAATACAGTTATATTGTAAAGTATGCAACGTTGGAAATAGTAATAGATTGTAAGAGTTCGTTTATTCGCGTGGGAAAAAGGGGAGTGTTTGTCGTTTATGGAAGTTTCTGAACTGAGTGATTTGGCCACTGTTGTTGTAGAAGTGGTTCGACTGAGAGTTAGTGAGGATCTCACAGGTTCTGGACTTGTTGAATTCAATAGATCACTGATGTTAGTGGGTGAATTGTAGAACTGAAATTCTGGCGGTGATAAGCAAAGTGATTTCTCACTGCTGGATAGGAGTGATGGTCGTAGTGGAAGTAGTAGTGCGAATGATGAGGTTGTGGTGCAATAGGAAGAGGGAGATATAGGTTCTGTTGCCATATTAATAGATCTGGTGATTGATGGTATATGCTGTGCCATTAGTGGTTTAATGGAAATCACCAGGTAAAGCTGAAAAGAATATTTCTTAGGTAATGCTAAGGAGTATTAAGCGGAGTTTACAGTACATGAATAAAAACACTAACACGTACATACACACATACATAAATACGCACACACACTCATATATACATATATGTATATGTGTAATATGTATACTAGGTGTGTGTGCGTGTGTGTGTGTATGTGTGTGTGTGTGATACATATTTCTTTTAATTTTTTGTACAGTGCCACCTGTATTGAATACAGGTTGAATATGTTTACTTTGTTATAGAAGGAATGACACTTGCTAGAAATGTGACATGCACTAAAATATTTACATACTAAATAAAATGTATCTGAAAGAGTTTGACATGTTCTGATATCAGTAAGTTCAACAATGCATAGTCTGTCACCTTTCAAACATAATATCTCAGCATTTTCCTTTTGTTCCGTGTTAACCACGTAATATGAAACGCTAAACCTTACAATGCACTTGTTATATAAAGTGAAATGTAGTTTGAATGGATCAAAATATATTGTTATGAGTTGAGTGTTAATGTCGGTATATAGGTCTTCTATTCTTGTCACCATGCAGTAGCAGGTTTGAAGTAGATGCTGCATTTCTTTTAATTATAGGCTAAATATGTTTAACTACATGGTAGTAGTGATGAATATTTCAATATCAGATTTAAGAAGACTTGGTAAACATCGTCCATCATAATACCTAATATTTTCGGAGGTCATTCTTAAAATT
>NC_142929.1:180759634-180789634 GCF_046866305.1 Octopus bimaculoides | reverse complement strand
AAAAATGAGGTCGTTGACATACAGAGTGAAGATATTTGGAGAGACGTAACTTAACTTTGTGATAAAAAGAATAGTTATATGTAAGCAAAAGTAGATATAGAAATAGCACATACATCCACTGCGGTGGATGTGTGTGACATTTGAAATATATTGGGAACATATCAGCGGGCAACTTACGTTGAAGGTCCTAGTATTAGACACACTGGTCGACCTTTCTGTTTCATGAGAAAAATATTGTTTCTGTCGACGTTTCTTGAAGAGTAAGTGACGAAATATAGAAAGTGTCTCGCAGATTAATTACTAGGGAAACGTCTCAATGATCACTGATAAGGAAAAGATTGACTGGATTTAATGAACGGGATGCAAATTTATTCCCATCGTCGTTAAGAAGTCGGATGTGATAGCAAGAATGCTTGTGATTAATTGCATTAGAAAGAAGCTGTTCTTCACACTGCGAAACACTGTTGTGTGTTGTCATGGTTTTAGAAAATTTCTCTTTGAGTGGAAACTGTTGAGAATTGGGGTTCTAGTATTATTATAAGATAGAAATATTCTCATAGTTTTAAGTTTGATTGATTGCAGTCATTGTAGAATTCTTTACACTCGGTAAGAGCTTTGGTTGCTCAGATTGTAAAAATATTCAATATACAACAATCAGATTATCACTGAGTGATAAGTTGGTGACTTTCTGCGTAGAGTTGGTCTTTTTTAAGAGGCGATTAAAAGACTGAAGTTTATAGAAGACCCCAAATCACTCGAAGATTCCTTTAAAGTTATATACTAACATGTACAGGCTTTTCGGGTGAGTGAATGATTGTGTTTTTTATGGACAGGAACGAATTTCAAACCCAATAAAATGTGTATGCATTGAAGTAACCGAGAATGATAAAATGTGTTATGATCGAATATGGCTTATGCTTTCTCACCTCTCAAAGGAAAATAAGACATCCTGATAATGTTTTAACATGATTGTGTAAGTGATTGGTTTATTCAAATTTATTACACGCCTTTTCCAAGCAAATTACTTAGTTCTACTACAATAAGACACCTGTGGCGATCGAAGAAAAATCCAGCCAAGAGATTGTGAGGCTATTTTTAACTATAAGCATAAAGTTAATCGTCCAAAGAAATATATTCTTATGTCGGTTACTATTCACAGTTTCCGTTAAAATCAGAATACATTTTTTAAAAATCGTTGTTTACACAAATGTCACAGCTTGCAGATATCAGCGATAGTTCAGGACGCGCATGAATATTTGGCATTATCATATTACGAGGTTTACATTGGTGGAGAAAACTACTATTGAGATTTCAAGTAAAGTTCGAGTAACTGTACATATGAATAAAACATACAGTTTTAACCAACTTTACAATTTGTGCTTCCATTAGAGATAAAGAAAGCAAACTTTACTCAGTAAATTGAGAGACGAGCGACATGATCTGCAGCAAAACGAATATGATTGAGAACTACAATTCATCGCCAAATATACAACTACATATAGCTACTGTAGAATATTCAGCCATAATTACCGAGTGATTCTTGGTATTATAAATAGAGCATTAACAAAGGAAAGGCATATGTGGTTTTATCTTCAAATATGTTGCCTTGGTTTATAGCAAGGACACCTGTTACTTTTGAAGTTGCTGTTATTTTTCCTATCTTCGATACAATCTTTCATAAAGATACTTTAATTTCTTTACATACATTGTACAATCACTGTAATGTAAAGAATTTAATTTCTCAAGGATACAAAGACCTCTCACATAAGGTAAACCATATTGTTTATCAGCACCTACACCATTGTGCAGCACACAAGTTAAACATTCAAAGTTGGTACAAATGACTAGCGATCCACTTCAGGAACAGTAAATATTTCATCTATTGCTTCATATTTAGACAATATATTACCTAGTTCTGCTACTGCACATTAAAATATCCTAAACCAAATGCAAAATATCGGCTGATTAGTAACAAAGGACGCACGAACACGCTTTATTTTTGAATATGTAGCTACTTCTTCCCGTTACTGTTTCTCTTCTGCATATTATGCAAAAACGTCTCTTCTTTAGAGCTAATTACATAGCAACTCTACTCTCACGTAACTGCTACATCCCTCTGTCAATTTTTCGTCATCTGTACTATATCTGTAGAAGCACGCTTATCACAATGGTGAAAATTTTCCGCCGACTGGTGGACAAACTTCTCCAATATCCCTTGGATCTGGATTTTTGTTTCTACAATCAACATGCAAGTGTTAATACTGAACATTAATGCAGTAATACGATGTGCGTGGGAGAGTCTACGATAGTCTTTACCACAATTTTCATTCTTGTCCAAAATATATATTAAAATGTATAAATATCTGTGCATCTTTCTTAAATGCATTATAATATTAAGAGAAGTCCTTAAAAGCAAACTGGAACCAATATGTGTCACATGCCAAACAGCATAACTATGATATTGAACAGATATAGAAATGATTTCAGCTATATTAATGATGCACATGCCTTAAACTAGATTGATTTGTTTGTTTTGTAATTTGCATGAGATTACTTTCGCCTATTTGTCAACAAATATAGTCATTTTACATTTAGTAATTAACTTTATTTAATTGAAAACACTTATCGGTCAATGTAAATTAGAAATTCTCAGTTATAAATTTCAATAATTATCCTATACTTTTCTGGAAACTTTGTTTTGTGTAGGAATTTATGAAAATAATTCGAAATGTTAAAAGTTAATAAAGAAGCGTGTTTGCTCAATTAATGAAATAATTTTCATCAGCGATATGTCAATTTAGTTTGAAAATAAAAGAAAAAAGAAAAGCTGATATCTATGCCATTTATACTATATTTGTTTTGTCATGAAAAATCAGCAGACATAATATTCAGTAATATTTCGAAAATAACTATCAGTGAGAGTAAATAGAAAACAAATAGCTCTCAAAATTCACTTAAACTAAGTGAGACATTCAGACAAAAATTAATCAAATATGTAATAAACAGGACAAAATACTCTCTAGTATTTCAATTTTAAAATGTTTAATAGACACGCACGGTAAATATAGGTATATTATATATTCTACATATCTTTGTGACTTTCTTTCATTACTGCAGACTTATTAAGCATCTTCTGTATTTTAGTCACTCACCTATGACATTTTAAAAGATCATTCTGTAAATAGTAAGTGTTTGTTTGTACCCTGATTTACGAAATTTCAGCATTTGTGTGCCTCTGTGTATGTGTGTCTGTGTGCGCGCGCATATGTGTGCACGTGTGTGTGTGTGCGTGTGTGTGTGTGATTAGGTGGGTTTATGCATATCAAATACACAGATATATCATCCACAAAAGCACTGAGCACGGTTACCCGTTACTGAACGCGTAAATCAATTGATGACAATATGTAATCGACTTAATATATAGTCAAACGCGTAAATCCATTGATTACAATATATACGAAACAATATATGCCCTTGTCCACTTACTAAAGTTACTCTCAATAATTATCAACTATAGCGTATAGTTAAAACTGCGAGAGCTCGAAGTTCGTCACCTAGCTAGGAAACATTATTGCTCAAAAGAACTAATAAAGGGAATGGAAGTTCCATTACAAAAATTCAAATAAGCACACAATGTACGAAAAAGAGTTTCCCTTCATATAAATGTAGATAATGAGATAAGTAGATAACTAGTAAATTTTAGATGAGATTCTTCTCTCTTTCCTAAACTTCCTCCTTAAATATCTTACCTACACTCTGCTTCTTAAAGTTAAAACTCAACTGAATTTCTGTTAAGACTCGCACAAAGGCGGCGCTCTGGCAGAAACGTTAGCACACCGGGCGAAATGCTTACCGGTATTTCGTCTGCCGTTACGTCCTGAGTTCAAATTCCGCCGAGGTCGACTTTGCCTCTCATCCTTTCGGGCTCGATAAATTAAGTACCAGTTACGCACTTGGGTCGATGTAATCGACTTAATCCATTTGTCTGTCCTCTGTTTGTCTCCTTTATGTTTAGTTCCTTGTGGGCAATAAAGAAATAAGAAACGTTAGCACGCCGGGCGAAATGCTTAGCGGTATTTCGTCTGTCTTTATGTATTGAGTTCAAATTCCACCGAGGTCGACTTTGCCTTTCATCTTTTCGGGGTCGATTAATTAATTACCAGTTGCGTCCCGGGGTCGATCTAATCGACTGTCCCCATCCCCAAAAATGTCGGGCCTTGTGCCTTGAGTAGGAAAGAATACGCGCACAAATCTCAATTTGTCAGTCATGGATATGACCACTGCTGCATCGCTTTGGATTATATTTGAACATGAGATGTGTTTCATTATAGTCTAGGTAGGTACTCTTTTTCTGTGTACTTTCGTGTACTCTCTTTCTGTTTTTCGAATATATTCCTCTTAATGTAGCCATATATATTTTGAATATATTCTATGTTATTATCTGTGTTTTTATTCTAAATATGTGTGCGTATTCATGTATATTACCTGCTTTCCACATGATCGCATCGACAGGGGGTAAATTTTCGGAAACACATCAATTAATTGGAATTATCTGAATGTTAAATATGTCAGTTTAATCACACATCCAGCTATTTGCTTTGCTGAATTCAAAATATTGATAAACTGAATGAACGCTTAGTCTGTCAGTTTTGTTTATTAACACGAGTTAGCTACCTGCTAAACCAACTGATCCAAAACAAATACAAAATGATGTCCTAAACGAAAATAGATTAATGTTAGTATTAATGGATAAGGGAATTAACTTTAGGTTTATGGCAAACTCTATGTTTTATGAGCTCACAACGGTGTTAAGAGCGCACGTATCCATGTCCGGAGCCTATATGACTAATTATATTCTACTGATTTAATCAGATTTAAATAACATTTTTTACTTAACACAACCAGTATTTGAATGTCCAATATCACATATATGTAAAGACGAAAAATACTTCTTTTTAGACATGATTGTAGATGTTTTTCTCGAAATATACTATTCTGTCTATCTCCAAGAATGTTGATTAATTAAACGCTGCAAAAAAAAATCCTTCCATAGCAAAGTTTATTATAATTATATACGTTTACGTCTAAACGCTGCAAAAAAAATCCTTCCATAGCAAAGTTTATTATAATTATATACGTTTACCTCAAGAAAATACCCTAGGTTACCTTTTTGTTTTTTTTTTTGTTTTGTCTGTATAAAGTATTAAGCAGTTTATTCCTTTACCAGTACTCCGTATAACTTACAATCTTTTAAACATCGTTCATATCTGTGGTTATACCTAGCAATTGAGAGATGTCATTGTAAAGGAAGTTAACTATTGAAATTCATAATTTCTCCTTCAAATTCTACCGTTACAGTCAGTTATCGTTCTCCCATATGTTTGCAAATTTTACTGAGTGCAAGAATGCCAGATAGCATTTAGAGTTTTCTGCCCAGCATCACTATTAATAATACATATTTACCCCAGTGGGCCAGCATATCTAAGATACGGAATATAAACGTAGTTTGCTCTCTCTTTTAGAAGTATTTTAAGAAATCCTGAACGTAACTGTATCTCCAGAATTGATTGATTAGACTTAACTGATCGTATTTATAGGAGTTATTTCTGTTTCCTATGGCATGTTACATCAACCAGAAAAATTTCTTCAAGAATATGGTAATTTCAGAATGCCGGCAAAATAATTAAATAAATAAAATATATTCAGAACTTTGGTGGAATCTATATTTTACTGCAGAAAATAATTAGTGAAATGGAGAGGAAAATAAGAGAAAATGTGCAAAAATTTAACCAAAATCAGAATAAAAGAAGAAATAAATTAACCGGAAAATGGTAAAGAAAGAAGTCAGAAATTTTAATATTGCGTAGATGACTAAGTGGAAAATAAAATCATGTCGGATAATTGGATCAATAAAAGATGGAAGAGTGAAAAAATATAGAAATAAGGAAGTTGTGTGTATGTGTATTTGAAATAAATGCAATGTCTGGAGAAATAACAGTATATGCGTAGTATTTCGTTGTGACAAGTAATAATGATAGGAAGGCATAAATAAAGACAGAGAGAGATTACTGGGGAAAATAGATGGGTAAATAATTGAAAATACAATTGAATGCTACGATGGAAGAGAACTGACTACAGATTTAGATAAATAGTCATTTGGGCAGTAATAAAATAATGACAAATCTGAAAATAAATACACACATCTTCACAAAAATATATAAGCAGGAATATTTTTCCAGAATAATATTGCAGTAGTTATTTTCCTTCTTCGTAATCTACTGCTATACATATGTTTTTGCACATATTTATATGCGAATAGGTTTGTGCATACGCGTATATATACACATTTCTAAAATCTACTCCTGTCTCACTTTTCTTCCCAATTGCTATTAAATTAACCCACCAATTTACTTGAAAATAGCAGTATAAAAAAGTAGTAAAGGGTATGTGTTTATGTATTTATAAGTATGTTTTCATGATAACTGATAGATAGATAGATTGATAGATAGATAGATAGATTGATAGAGAGAGAGAGAGAGAGAGAGAGAGAGAGAGAGAGAGATACATACATACATGCATACATACATACATACATACATACATACATACATACATACATACATACATACATTAGAACGTTGAAACTATATATATTTATAATGAAGGTAGCCTAAAAACATAAAACAATGTGGGCTAGTATTTATTTTGGTTGTATAATACCAAAACTATGTACCATATTAATTATGAAAAACTTTCAAGAAATATTTTTTTAATTTTTTTTTTTACTACCAAATATTTTAGGACATTATTTATAATTTAGAATAAACTAGGTAAGAAAAAGTAAGTTATTGAGGAGCAGATTCTATTGTGAGTTACTGTTTTTCTTTCAGAGAGAGATGTTGCACGCTTGTTGTTTATGCAAGTCGAAACATTCGTCATTTATTTACAATATTCAAAGTTTCTGACGTAAATTTCTATCTTAAGCAGTTGTTAGTATTCACCTAACAACTAGGAACAATAAGGTTAGCGCTTAGTTTTTCTTTTTGCATTGTTGTTAATTTGGTAAGGTATATGTGTCTCTTGATAGAGTGTTTGTTTTCGCTTACCCTATCGGAGAAACTTAATATTACATTGAATTGCTGTGAATAACCGTATCAACGTATGTATGGTATGTATGAATGTATGTATCTCTACATACATCGTATCAACCGTGTATTTATTTAGAAGCCCTGACTGAGTAAGCGAGTGAATCTCTATGTAGTCAGTCAAATTTTACCATTTTATAAAAGCAAAATATATGTAGACCTAAATGCACAATGTCTGATAAAAGAAAGATGGTGAGAATATCATTGTTGGTCTGATTTGTTACGACTACGAACAGGAAATAATAGTCAGATGAACTCGGTTACTGTTGCCAAAATACCTTGATCATAGAAACAATCCGGTATCATTGCAGCATCCTAGTTTTGTTATGAAACTGTCACTAATATTTTCATCCAACAACTTGAAACTAACTAGGAGGAATTTCAACCATGTTTCGTGGTCTGCTACCACAACAGCTCCTTTATAGGATCCAGTTAGCTCAGGACATCATCAGGAAGAATCACGTCCGGTTTCGGCCCCTACTCCTCTACCGTTTTTACGATGCACATCAACGAGTGTCAGCGTCCGACTGACTGTCTTGTCAAATTCCCCTTTTTATTACTGCTGTTAGGCTCCAGCAGGTTTCCCGAGTAAGTTATCACATGACACTGTCTAAATTTCCCACTGCTAAGGTCCAGTAGGCAGCCCCAGCAAGTTGTCACGTGACACTGTCTAAACTTTAACTGATAATGGAGGGCGCGTAATTTTAGCCCACGCATGCTCTAACCGAGACCGTAACCTGTCAATCAGCGAAGCCACTTCAGCGTCAGCCTGTCTCACCTAATGATGTTATTTTTCTGTCGGCATGTTATGACTTTCAAGCCATATTTGGTCTTCCCGCTTCAGCCATATATAGAAGCTGGCTTTTTCGACCGCCTCCTGTATCCTCCTTATCAGTTTTCTCAGTTCAGAGTTTGAAAACGCAAATCTTCTCTTGAATAGCGTTGTCATTTTTCTTTCAATGAAGCCTCTAGCCCCCACTGCCAGATGGTAGTACTCGACAGTCCATCCCTGTTCTCTGCACTCTTCGATTAGTTTTTCGTATCTCTTCTCCTTTCGTTTCTCTGCATTGTCGATGTTCTCTTCCCATGGTACTGTCAGTTCTAGCAAAATTCCTATTCTCCGTACTACTAGGCATGTAAAACATATATTTGAAGTTTGAAAATCAAGGACACAATATGTAAAGAACGATCTCATGAAACATATCGACGGCCTATTTCCATTTAAAATACTATCTGTTGAATACCTACTATCCTAACACGCATAAAATGCATCATTTCCACGTTCCTAACAATGTTGCCTTCACTACATGTCTTTGCCAAGCAAGGATTGTGTTTTTAGGAAATTGTTTAAACCACTGCTGAATAAGCTTTCACAAAAGATTATTTGCCTAAAGCAACTCCCAAGTTGACCAGATGCGTAATTTTCATGAAGTCAAAGCAACGTTGCTAATGTCATGCAAATTGATGAGTTAATTTATTAAAAATCCGGAAAAAAATAGGAAAATATGTACATAAACACGTACGTACAAATTTATACATATATGCAACACGTGAAATTTTTGTTTCCTAAACTGTCTTATTTAGCGTTTTTGTTACCCTGACTACTGTCATATGCTCTCAAGTTTTAACTTACTATCCCAGCTCCTACACAGTTGTGGATTTCAAATCTTGACTCTTTCAAATAAATTTGTACGTACGTGTTTATGTACAAATTTTCCAAATTTCTTTCGAATTTTTAGTAAATTAACTCATCAATTTACATTAAATACCTATAGCAAATAGCTATGTGTCCAGGGATAACAAAACAGAACAAAACAGCGTTGAAAGACAAACCCCTGGACACATTAAATGAAACAGTTGTTATTTAAAGATGGTGGCACACAGATATGCGTTTACTTGTTGAGATTTTGAAGTAGCGGTACCTGTTCATTATGTGCATAAATGTCGATATACAATTACGTGTTCATGACTGAAAATGTTAATATGCATGTCTGTTTACAGTATGACGAGATATAAAATGTGTATTCACATACATGTGTACCTTTATCAGATGTTGATATGTTGATAAACAAATGTCTTCGCCTTATGTAGAAGTTCTAATATCGAGGTACGTGTTTTTCATAAATAGAAACCTGTCGGCAGATGAAATTGAAAATGTTCCCTGTAACGTCATTGAGGAACTGCCAATTACGTTACCAGACGGAAAATCAAAGTCGGTGAACGATAAATTCATTATAAAAATGAAAAAAACATTGATGGCCCCCTAAAAATAAAAATATGCGCAACACAAATGCGAATTATTTCTCCCTATGCGACAATGAGTTGATGCATGCAGAGTTGTAGTGCTAGCCGCAATACAAAAGCGTTTATTAAAAGAATTTCATATTGGTCACTCAGGGATTTCGTGAATGAAATCGCTTATGAGAAGTCACTTATGAGAAGTCATTGGCCTACAATGCACCGTGACAATGAAGAGTCAGTGAAATGCTGCAGAGGTTTTGCTCTTGCAGCCAAGTCACTACCGATAAAATTTCAACCGTAGCCTAAAACCGACAGTCCACGTTCCAGGCTTCATATAGATTTTGCTGGACCAGTAAATGGTGCGTATTACTTGATTGTAATAGATAGTTATATTAAGTGGCTGGAAATATGTAAATGAAGGAAACCAACCTCCATGGTAACAATAGAACTTCTTCATGAACTCTTTGTAAGATATGGTGTCCCGGAGACTATAGCATCCGATAACGGTACGCAGTTTACGGCGTATAAGTTAAAAACATTTTGCAAAATGTACGCAATTGAACACATCTCTACTCCGCCATATCACCCAATATCAAATGGGCAAGCGGAATGGCTCGTGGATACATTTAAAAGAGCATGAAAAAAAAAACAAGAACCGAGCTGGTTCCATGACGCAGCATTGACACAGTTGTTGAGGTTTTATAGGATAATACCAAACCTAAACATTTGTTCAGGCAAGTCACCTGCGGAACTTATGTTTGCTCGAAAAATAAAGTCAATGTTTGACAAGCTGTCACCAGTAAGAAAAACAAATAGGGAAAATACTAGCAATACGGCAAAGTATTTTAATATCGGCGGCGAGGTGTTTTTCAAAATATATAAAAGTGGAAGAGAAGGTTGGGAAGTCGGAGTAGTAACAAAAAGAATAGGAAAAATGACGTATATAAAAAGAGGTAACAATGGGAAAACAAAAGACATTTAAACCAGCTAAAAACAGATATACGGAAAAAAGAAAGGAGATAACAATGAAAGTTATCTACGACACCATTGATGTTCCAATGCCACAAGTAGTCGCACCTAGGCGTAGCAGCACACGAAAGTGAAAACAAACAGAACGGTTGGAAGTAGTGCCTAAAAGGAAGAAATGTTAAACTTCCTTAGGAAGTAAATCTCAAAAAGAGAGATGTGGGGAAAAGAAAACAAATGAAAAAAAGCATAATAATATTAACCTCCAACAGAATTCAATCTCAAAAGGGAGAAATGTTGTGGCGAGAGTCATTGATACCCCTTTGGGATTGAAAGAATGGACAAGCCGAACTCTTCTAAAAAGTAGCGCATTGATTGAGACTGTGAGAAGTCGTGGAGAATTCGTGGAATTGGTAGGAAGTCGTTTAAGAGTTTGTATTTATTGGAGAATCGTGTTTAGTGGAGTAACTTGAGGTAAGTCGTGTAAAGACAGTTGTGTCGATCCCCGCTTCGGGAAATCTGTATATCCAGCGTATAGAAGGATACAAAAACAATTGCAAAAATTCAATTCCTAAGATATGCATTCATTTACCCAGTGTTACTTTCAGATTTCATCGCCACGCTTTAGGAAAACGGTTAGTCTATTGACAAATTGGCAAATGATGCCTTAATAGTGTCAATTACGCAAGCGTATCGGTGCATGCATCTTTTTCGATGCCAATCAATTCTTTGTGTAAAAATGTGTTAACCAGGTCAATGTAAATCTTTATTGCAAGTATAGGCCAATTCTCATGTATTCAGTCACACTATTCTGCTCATAGAAGTGATGTTCCTTATTTCGCTAAATAATGGTATTTGTAAATGGTCACTTTTTCGGACGATTACTGTCTTTTTCTGCTTTAGATTCTCTCTTGTAGCCTTTAACAGAGATTTTCAGGATTATATTCAAATATTCTTGTTTCGCATTTTGAAATATCAGAAGTATTCTTTCAGTAATAGACGGACAGGAAATTAATTTAGCTTTTTATACTTATTCATTTATTCTTTTATGGTTCCTTTGCTTTCGCAACCAGCATTTTGCACGACTTCTTTAGTAACAATCTTATTGCATTCTATAAAAAAGCTGACCTGTGGCCTGTCAGTTACAGCTATGTGCGTGACAAATTCCTTGCAGAGCATTGCTCATCTTTCATTGCAATTTGTTATGAAATCATTCCTATATCGTCCGCGTATTATTCAGATTTTTAACTGTTTCGACGTAAAACATTTCAAAAGTTTATGAACGAAATTTGTTCATGCTTGATTTCAGTATGTTTGTATATCCATGTGTTTTCATAAAATTACTATGGTTGTTGTTGTCTTACCCCTGGTTATATGTCTCTTATCACCCGGGCTTATTTCATACACCTTACCTGTAAGGACTACTTTATCCAACATGTGCTGTCTGCTTTTTAAAATATTTTAATGTATTTTGTAGGATTTGGTTGCTATATCTAACAGGTGTAGCGAGATAATTGGAGATCTCAATGCAATATGATAAATGAGTACTTCTGACATGCGTGTGCTTACAAGGATATTTTTCAAAGTAAATTATATTAGACGCAGCATCAAATTCGTGATAGATTTATTTATGTGCAGTCTTCATCCTTCGTTCTTGACAATAACCAAGACATTGTCTCTTAAACATCAACAGTGCTCTTTTGAAAATTTAGTAACAAAGGGCAAAGCCATACAGGTGACTAAGCAATTACAACTGAATGCTCCCACCTATCTTTTACCCTTTGTATACCACCAAAACCGAAAAAAACTACGGACAAGGCGATATTTCATCGCTGCAGATATGTATGCTAGCCCGACTACCGCAGGAAAAGGTCCTCCATTTGATTTTTATTCTTAGATGTTCGAACCTTAAATTAGGCTGGAATTGATGATATGAAGGAGTGTTTAATCAGAGGAGCAGTTTTACTAAATTCTCGGTCCATTGACAAGGAAGGCCGAGATGACTGGAGTTGTGCCAAAGTTTATGTGGGATGACCAAAGTGATGCCGAGTCTCATCGCAATCTGAGGTTCACGTCTTACAGTAGCATAGCTTGGTATCACCTTTCTAGAGGATGTAACCTGACACCTCATTACCGGGTTTTCTCTTCAGAGTCTATCGGAAAACTATCTTTCAACGAAAGATGAGAAGCCTTTAAGAATTTCAACCGACAGTTACAGGTATCTCAGTATCTCTCGTGTTAGTTTAAGCATGCTGCTTTTAATATGCAAACGCTTTATTGATAAATAGCTGAGTCTGTGACAGATGAGTACTTGTTGAAAGGCATTGGGAGGTCCCACACAAAAGTTAATGTCTTTGCCTCACACTTCCTGCCGAGTAATATATTGTTGGGTCCCATATATTACTTTTAGGCGTGTTTTTTTTAATCAATTATTGGAATATCTCATTCAAAACTGGCTGCTTTCATTTTTGGTGTTAATTAATATTCCCACGAGCACTTCGTTTTTAAAATTCTTGTAAACTTTAGAGAATGTTGCATAGAGGCCAAAAAGAGCCTGTTGCTCATCTAACGTTCGTTATAGTATTTAAATTTACGGGTCTACATGACATATTTGGCTTTGTTTCAGTTTTATTAACTACGCGGATGGCTTACATCAAGTCCTTTTATCCTCAGATATGTTTCAAGTCTCTCCGTGACATTGGCTTGACATATCAATTATACTACACAAATAGGTGATTATCTAATATATGTATTCACATGACGTCTTATAGCCGTAAGCGATATCGTTAATTACTTTCAGCAATGAGGGATCGGTTATTCTTTCTATAATGATAGGGGAGAATTATTTCATTTCTAATGAAATATTTTAAAATACATGTTGTGTTTTTAATTCTGACGTTTCTCAATCGATTATGTGTATAATCAGTTACTATATTTAGGGAGCAATGTGCTTACATTTCTGCTGTTATTCATGGTAGATTTTGAGATATCTTTCCAAGTTCCAGTGATATCAAAGAAACGAGAGTTTTAGCTATATGAAATAGCCTGTGCCACCAGTTCCTGTTGGCAAAGATGATACGCTGTGTTTACATGTAGGAGGAAATTGACACAGTTCTTTAACTGCTTCAAAAACCTATAAAATGAGCATCATTTTATGTCAGCACAATAGAGGAATATAATTACATTCATCGGAAAGGCAGACAAGCCATTAGCATACTTTCGAAATTCAACAAAATCTTTGAGTTAGCAGTGTAGCAAATTTGGTTATTGATGCAATTGTTAATGATGATGATGATGATGACGACGACGACAACTTTACCAGTATTATGATCTACAATAAGCGAAACGAGATTACATGAAGGGAAAATAGATGCTCTATATAATCCAATGAATAATGATGAAATGTTAAGAAAAAAGAGTTTCTCTTACATATTTCAAACAACGCTGGTATTTCCGGACTTCAGCTGAGTTAGCTCGGAAACTGCCATAAGATAAAAAAAAATTCATCTTAAAGTATGTATTGAAATAGTAAAATATAAAGTTAGAGTAAATCTACAATTCTCTACACCTGCGGCTTTAATGTTGCATTTGTTGTTCCATAGCTGGAATAACTGATCATACATATAATTGATTTGAAAATGTCTGAACTTAACACAATAACTTAAAAAATATTTTACAAATCTATCATTAGAGTCAAAATAATTCTTGACAAAAATTATAGAAAAAATGCAATTTCTTGTATAACCATCTACCTCTCTATCTAATAATTTATAGGTATTTACATATACATACCTATATATATATAATTTATATATATATATATATATATATATATATATATATATATATATATATATATATATATATATATATATATATATATATATATATATATAATTTATATATATATATATATATAATTATATATATATATATATATATATATATATATATATATATATATATATAAACATTTTTGCGTAATTTAGAGGACAATGTATTCACCGCAACCTGCATATATATATATATATATATATATATATATATGCAGGTTGCGGTGAATACATTGTCCTCTAAATTACGCAAAAATGAAAATAACACTGACATCTAAATTTAATATTTACCAAAATTACATAAAAATATCTTGAAATACTACAGAGTAAATTCTATTCAATAAAATCGCCATTGACTTCAACCACGGCCTCCAGACAAGTTCGGAATCTCCTGCAACTCTTCTGGACGGTTTCCATGTTTAAGTTGGTGAAAAGCTGCCATAACCCTTGCCTTTAGTTCATCTTTGGTGTTACAAGAAGTTTTGTAGGTCTCTCACTCAACAGCGCCCCACACATAATAATGAAGTAGGTTGCAGCCTGGGGAGTTAGGTTGCCAGATGTTAGGGCTTTTGTGGTCGTACAAATTGTCTGACAGCCATGACTGGGTTCTCCTCCTTGTATGCATGGTGCAGAGTCCTATTGCCAAGCATTGATGTAGCCCTTCGTGTTGAGTCTGAGGCCGTGTGGGAAGATGACTGGAGGCATAACGTCGTCATCACTAATGATCACTCCAAACACCATGATGTTGAGATTGGATTTTTGATTTTTATCACTCTCTGTAAATGCAAGACTTTGAATTATTTCCAATAAAAATAATGTATATGACTTTAGATGTCTGCCTTGCCTTAACGTTTTTTGTCTTCTTTAACAATTATATATATATATATATATATATATATATATATATATATATATATATATATATATATATATATATATATATATATATATATATATATATATATATATATATATATATATATATACATGCATGTATGTATATTTATATGCGTGTATATGCATAGTTGTTATCAATTCAATTTCAACCATAACCACGTGCTCATTGCTTCCTTCATGGATTTTATGTCATAGTCCTTCAGACAACTACTTACTCTGGCTAGTTTTCATAAAGGTAACACTGAATTTTGAGTATCGATAACAGGCCCAACCTTGTGCATGCATCTAATATGAATTCTTTTCGACCCGAGAGCAGATGAGCCACACTATTGGAAATAAAATGTGACAGTACTCTGATGGGACTAGAAGGGGTGTATGAATATAAACATTCCGAAATTGTCTCGACGTATGAATATTCTTGTCTGTTAAGACTCACATATACACATGGAATACGAGCATAGATAGTGCAGGTGAAACCCCTCTCGGTTTCTCTCCTATACAGAACATCAACAGCCTGTTTGATATGAGGTTCCACTATTTTCAGTCTGCAAGCTAATCTTCATATTCACTGATCGTTACTCTCTCGGATGAGAGAGATGTTCCCACTTAGCAGTGTTGAAGTCATGAGATCTGTAGTTTTGGCTTGTGTTGGAAACACTTGCTTCGAACTACTTTGCCATAAATAATTGCTTGGGACGCCTCAAATGAAACGGATGGCAGAATCAAACCACTGTTAACAGTTTCCTACACTTCTATCGGGTGTAAAAGATTTCCATCTAATGTTTAACATACAGTTTAGAAGATTCTAGAGAGACTGCTTTTAAGCAATGTGATGTGTTATTGATTAGGAATCAATGTTTCCACACACTCGCACACACACACACACACACATACACTCACGCACACAAATTTAACATAGATCTGCATTAAATTTGATTTAATGGAAAACAAGATGGCAGCTCTAAATACAAGCAAGCAACAAATTATACATCTAAAACATATTTTGAATAATATATTACAAAAGCCTGTAGGAGATTTTTATTTAATTGGAAAATACATTGTGAATAAATAATATATCACAAAATGATACTTCGGTGCAAAATACCATCGTCGGATTTCATGTGAATCATGATTCAGATCTACTTGAAACCTCAGCTCAACGTCGGTGTTAGTAGATAATCCATTTACACATCCTCGTTTGACGGTGCATTTTTGTAGAGTGGTTCGACGATTTAGCATCTCTTTTCATCGTATAAGCATGGTACTCTCTGTGGCTTTAAACTATAACTGTATTCTATACCATTATAAATCTCTCTCTCTCTCTCTTCCTCTCTCTCTCTCTCTTCCTCTCTCTCTCTCTCTTCCTTTCTCTCTCTCTCTCTCTCTCTCTTCCTCTCTCTCTCTCTCTCTCTCTCTCTCTCTCTCTCTCTCTCTCTACATATATATAAATATATACACATACATATATATGTATGTATGAATGTACGTGTGTGTGCAGGCTGTGTGAGTGCGTGCTGTGTGTCTGTGCTTGTATGCATGTGTATATGCATTGATATATAGCATATCCAGGTATGTAAATACATACGTGTATATACACATGTGGGGAATATATACGCAGACATATGTGCACGTAGACCCCTACATGTAAACATATATTCTGGAACTCTCGTATACTATGAATAATAAAAGCCAACGCCAAAATGGTATTTTTGTGTACATACATTATGAAATTGACCAGCAGAAGTAAATTAATTCTAAAAACAATTTTAAAATAAGTCAAATAGTAAATATATTTATGTTACTTTTCAATAAGACACAAAATATATGAAACTTATAATGAACCTGTATTACATTACTGCTGGGAAATTTTAATTTTGGTATTGTTTTGTTTGTAATTGTGTTAAAGTGACATTTTCTGTCTGTGCAGAAAAGATTTCACATGGTATTTTCTTTCGCGGAAACGTGGACTAACCGTTAAAAATATGATAATGAAAAATATCGCCATTTAGGAGTATGAATGATCTTGCAGTGAAATGTATCTATCTGTTATAATAATTAGTTCATTGATTAAAATAAACATAAATATAATTGCAATTTCTGTCAGATGCACACATAGCTGTGTGACTTCGAACCATGCGGCTTCATGTTCCGCCCTACTACACGACCCCTTGGTCAAGAGTCTTCCTGAGACTATCAATTCATTGTGAATGTATATGGTAGACGGAAACTGTGCGGAAGCCCACCTTCTAAATGAGTGTGTGTGTATTCAACTCTTGACAACTGGTGAATAAGAGACTAATATATAA
Source organism: Octopus bimaculoides (assembly GCF_046866305.1). Lineage (NCBI taxonomy): Eukaryota > Metazoa > Mollusca > Cephalopoda > Octopoda > Octopodidae > Octopus > Octopus bimaculoides. Next base: position 180,772,246 of record NC_142929.1, on the reverse strand, counting down.
CAAATATAAAATATAACCAATAAAGCTGATTTGCCCGTCTGAAGCATTCAATGAGAGTGTCCAACAGAGCTGATGCATGAAGACTGAAATAAACACATTTCTGGATACATGATTTAAATAATCCATTTACGGTTTAATATGGCTATTGGCTGTCACGTCAGTCCACTTGTCCTCTAAAACATTGCATTTACAAGTTGTAACTGAGAGGTAGTTCTCTCTAGTATAAGATATCATAACTGCTTATAGAACTGAAATTCTTCGAAATACTGTAGCTAATGATAATAACTGATATTCTTGCTTATAAAATACTACAAGACATTATAGAACTTGAGAGTTTACTGTACTACGACATATACCAGTCGTTAGCAGAACCAGTCATATCTCTCTCATACGAAACAGCATAGGCAGAATTAGATCGTGACAATTTTCTGTACTACGAGACCCTGCAGGCAGTAAGAGTTCGTGACAGTTTCTCTATAAGTTAAAGAGAAAGAAAATCTCCAGCTTTCAGCAATTTAAACTAAACTTGCTTCTTCAAACCACGTCTTCCTATACAACAATTCCTCTTAACATTATTCTATCTAAACTAACTTATTCGTGTAGTCTTCATTCCATTTAACCAACGTTTCGAACTTCTGTTGCTTGGTATATTTACACTTCTTGAATGCATATCAAATCGGAAATAAGATATATTTCAAAACTGATGTCTATATCACTAGACATCCAATTATAATGACTGTCAGTGAGATATAAAGCGTCTTTTAATACTGACACACACACGATGTCTCATTTTTTAAGTATTGTGCATAGTTTCTGATATATGACTATTTTGTTCGGAAAAACTTTGCCCCTGAAATAATATATAAAAAATATATCATATAAGTATGCTGGATTCCACTTTATCTCTTACTATTTTGACAAACTAGTTTCTTTATTAACACCTAAGACGGCTTGTCAGACACTGATGAAAATATAATTCCACGATGCTAGACAATTTAACGGACACCTACAGTTTTCAATGGCAGATATACAAGCTATAGATAAGCAATATTCACACAATTATATTTTACGTTTAATAAGGAAATTGTAAACATACAAATATGGCTTCAGTTATTATAAAAACCAATCTTAAATAAAATGAAATTGAAGTTATTTAACATCGATAGTTTCCCAACTAATGATACTATTACCTCAATACTACCCCTGTGAATTAAGGTTCTTACGTATATTTCAATAAGTAAAAGAACATACGCTTCAATATATAGTTGATTAATAAAAGGAAAGGTTTTTATCATAAAGATAATTATTAATGTTGATCATTCTATTGAATAAAGGAAATGTAATTCGCTCTAATACCCACCGATGCATTATTAGCTTAAATCTAAACCAAACATTGTATACTCTGAAATATTCGTTTATGATATTGTTTTTACGATGTATTCAGTAAGTGCAGAGAACTAGATATGATAAGTAGCAACTGAAAAGAAGATAATTTCAAATTATATATATTATATATAGGTCCTCATTAGAAGTGAGACTTTAAGTTAGAGTTGGGTTTCATGTAAGGTTGGTGTAAACTTGTATTTAAATTACAATTAACGTCTAGGTAGTTGATATAGAAGTTTTCATTTTAGAGAGGCCGAATCTATTAAAGGATTTATACAGACATTTCTTAAGTAGTTCAAGGCGTCTATTAGAGGTGCTTCTAATAAAAAAAAAGGGTGTGTCATCCTTGTAGAGCCCCCCCCCCCCGCCCAAATTCAGGGAATTCCTTGTTGATGTTGTCTAATAGGTATATTTCTACAAGGCCAGTCACCTCCGCTGAATCAGGGGATCCCATAGTAATATCAAAGAAATCAGGGGTATCCTTCCTAGCCCACAATTTATTATCAAGTTCATGGCTGTGTAGTGAGTAGCTTGCTTAACAACCACATGGTTCCGGGTTCATTCCAACTGCGTGGCACCTTGGGTAAGTGTTTTCTACTATAGCCTCGGGCCGACCAATGCCTTGTGAGTGGATTTGGTAGACGGAAATTGAAAGATGTCCGTCATATATATGTATTTATATATGTGCATGTGTGTGTCTGTGTTTGTCCCCCCACCATCGCTTGACAACCGATGGTGGTGTCTTTACGTCCCCGTAAATTAGCGGTTCTGCAAAAGAGACCGATAGAATAAGTACTAGACTTACAAAGAATAAGTCCTCGGGTTGATTTGCTCGACTAAAGGCGGTGCTCCAGCATGGCTGCAGTCAAATGACTGAAACAAGTAAAAGAGTAAAAGAGTAATAGTTTTATGGGCCGTGAGTATTACGTTGATTTCTTTTCTACTGATGCTAGTAAAGCTCTTAGCAAAAATGAACGCACAATTTAGAGTAGAGGGGCTTATGGAGGAGTAATAATTTTGCAACAATTTATGTTTATCTTTATGCTTTATGTTAGAGAATCATCCTATTGCGCTTTGAGTGTTTGTCCAAAACTCGAGTTTAATCTTTTTCTTCAGGGTAGGTATATACTTGTCCAGGATTGCTTGACTGAGCTCACCCAAATCGGATTCATTGGAGCAAATTTATCTGAACTCTTTTTTACTCTTTTTTACTTGTTTCAGTCATTTGACTGCGGCCATGCTGGAGCACCACCTTTAGTCGAACATATCGACCCCGGGACTTATTCTTTGTAAGCCTAGTACTTATTTTATGGGTTTCTTTTGCCGAACCGCTAAGTGACGGGGACATAAACACATCAGCATCGATTGTCAAGCAATGCTAGGGGGACAAACACAGACACACAAACACACACACACACACTCACTCACATACACACACACACACACACAACACACGCACACACATACACACACACACACACACACACACATATATATATATATATATATATATATATATATATATATATATATATATATATATATATATATATACATATGTACGACTTCTTTCAGTTTCCGTCTACCAAATCCACTCAGAAGGCTTTGGTCGGCCCGGAGCTATCGTAGAAGACACTTGCCCAAGTTGCCACGCAGTGGGACTGAACCCGGAACCAAGTGGTTGTTAAGCAAGCTACTTACCACACAGCCACTCCTACGCCTATGAACTGTGTATTACCTAAGTAATTGTCCTTATGGTCCTTAACTATTATACGAGGTCTAATCGGTGTGAAAGGTTCCGTTCTATCATCTATATTATACTCCAGCCTGATTTTCTTGGCCTGTATGTTAATTGTTTTAAGGGATCTTCTTGGGACTACTTTATATTTCTTAGGATTTCTCGGTGAATGAGTTCGTGGTAAGTGTCTATGTTCATATTGTAGGTGTATTAGTACACTTTTGCTTTACCATGTATGATTGAAAGTGTAATTTGGTGGTAGACCCAGTATGGCTGCACCCACGTAAGGGTTAATAGAATTAATAAATTTATTGATATGAACAATGTAACTTTTATGATAATATAATACATATCCAGTAAGATTTAGTGAACCCTGTTGGGATACGGAGTTTGTAACCACGGTAGTAACTAACATGCGTTTTAAATTTAATTTTTAATCGCTTAAATGTTTGTGGTTTTGTGCATTTGCCCTTCCGTGTACCTATGGGGCAGAATTTACTTAGGTCTCTGTACACATTTACTTGTTCGTCCATTATTACCACCGCTTGGAATTTTACTGGATATGTATTTTTTTTTTTGTAGGTAATTCCATTCGTATGTACCTCTTGTACTAGTTTTCTCCCCTTAACTATAAAATAAGTTACAGCGTTTTGACTGATAGTATTTTATCTATTCGTTTTATTCTTATTTATGTTATATTGATAAGTTGCAGAAGGCCATAGGCGGCCAAGCGCCACTTATATCACAGTCTCCCCGTACCTGCACCCTTTATTTACTGGTTCGTTTCCTTCTTTATATACATATCCGCTGTAACGGTCTTAAATTATGCCCTTGGTTCAAATATAATTTAACAATTGTAGAGATAGATAGACTTTGGTCAATTCCATCGTGGACAACAGATGGTGGTCTCTACAATATTTCAGTAAGTACACCATTATAAGAACACTACGGTTTTGTTTTTGGATAAATATTTAGTAGCCCTATGTACGATATCATAAGTACTAATCCTTTTCTAGACATACTGGTAATCCTTGTCTTATTTTAGTACTAACTTCATTTCACTACTATTCAAGCACCCTGGTTCCCCCTTTATATCGATATAACCCGTAAATATTTCCCCAGACCAGTGCTAGTTCACTCTTTTACCTATCGACTTTAACGCTCCACGCTGCAACATGGTTTGTTTTTAATATATTGAGCCTTCTGGCATCTTTTCGAGGCCCTATTCTTCCCTATTTCCTCTTCCCTCTTCCCTTCGTTTATTTTATTTTACTCTGATGAAGCTCCATGTACTAGATCAGATGTGCTATGATGATGAAGAATATTATTTTCGGATTTTATTTTCGGAATTTCATTTTTAAACACCGACTAAAAATATTTTGTATTTAAGAAATAAACTACCCATGTAGTTCAATGTGTTTGTTTGTTTGTTTGTTGATCAATTTGTTTGTTTGTTGATACTTATCTTCAAAATGTCTCAAATTACTATTGTCCGCAAAAAGAACGTTTCCCCACTGAACAAACCATCCTGGAAACGTTTCCAATTATAACTAATTAATCGTTATGTCATATTTGTAAATAAATTTCAAAGTCAATCAAAAATGGAAAATATATGCACAGCGTATACGTTTGCATTAGTAAATTAATACTAGTAAGAAATAAATGTATGCATGAACAGAAATTCCCATATTACGTTAATCTTTATTGAACATCAAATGTCATAAGTTACACAAATTGTATTGGGTGGGGGGGTGTTATTCGGATATTGTGTAATTGCGAGAATATAGTAATCTAATCTAATTCTACGGAAATTCTGCATCAGGGTCGTTTCAATTGTTCTTTGCTTTCATAATATGCTAAGTTGAACTTCATATTCCAGATATAAGTGAAATTTGAATTTCATAGAAAGAAAAAAAAGATTTTTATATTTTTTCATTTGTTTGGATTCATTGTAAGTTGAAAATTTAAGAAATGTACTACAGTTTTAGCGATAATAGGTAGTAATTAATATATAAATAACTCTCATTCAGTTTATGTCTATAATGATTTAATGGTTAAATATCAGTGAGTTACGTACTCTTATGCCGAACCCAAGTAACTTAAACGTTAGAGCTATCACTCAACCCAAGCTTGCAGCAAGTTCATTTTCACAGGGCAATATCAGAACAAGAATATAAAGAAAGTAAAATTATTAGAAAATGGTGGTACTAGTCAATCGCCCGATACAACCAAGGAAACTACGTTTCAATAGGTTTCCCAAACTGCTATTACCAGCAGTCGTTGACACATCTTGACAGCTCTTGAAGCAAAATGTGGAACTTTTTCCGCTGACAATTTCACTTAATTAATGATAAGACTGGGTAAATTTTACAATTAATAGAAAGTTTTTAAATTATAGCGGCTAAGACCCACCTAAGTGGATATAATATTTGGAGATAAAATATATGAACAATCCAAATGAAGGATATTTTAAAAGAAACACTTGGAATTTTAAGAAAAATTACAGAAAATTATCATTTTTATCAAAAAACAAAAATATTTTCTTCCTTTATATTGAATTGGTAATATGCATGGTAGGTAAAAATATCAGAAGAGTATTGCAAATGCACAACGTTATGTTAATGACATTTCCAACTTGTGTGACGCAGAAAGAACAAACATTGTGGATTTAACAATTTTGCATCTGTTGGGAAACTATATTTAAGAAGGTAACAGTGGAGAAAGTAATTTTGCGGCGTTTGAAGTATTAGTCATAAAAGCGAATCAATATTTAATATAATTTTTTTATGCAAATATTTAATATTTTTAGAAAAGTCTGTTTTCTGCTGACATGAAAGCTAAGAAATCAAGAGTGGTTTGACAAACACTCATAAAGAGAATTGGCCGCGAAACGGGGAACGTCTAGTCTAAAGATGACGTTCAGATTAATTGTTGTGCGAATCAATGATGAATGCCGGTCTCATTCGCAGACTTCTAAATATTATAATTGCCTTATTCATCTATTAGGTAATCCTATAAGTAAGGCTCGGATCTTGAAAAAGAGAAACAAGTGATCGAATCTTACTTTTTAATGAAACTTTATCGTCAATATAGTTTCCATGGTTATCTATGACATCTTTCCATCTACTCGAAAGTTTATTAATCCCATTAATGAAAATTCTTTCGGTTTCTAAGAGAACTTTGAAAGGTCAATTTCAACTTCTTCAATTGTTTCGAGAGCTTATCCATCGAAATGATTCTGTAAACTACGGAACAAATGTAATCTGAAGGACCAGGGTCTGGGAAATAAGTTGTATCTGCAATTTTCTCCCAGCCAAGCTCCTCGATCTTCTGTGACGTGATATTTGTAGTGTTGAGTCTTGTATTGTCCTGATGAAACACCACTCTCTTTCGATTCCCATTTAACTTCTAAGTAGTGTTCAAACACTCCAGTTATCGACAGTAGATACGAGTATTCATTGTTGCACTGGTTAGTAGCAACTCAAAGTGTATGACTTATTTGCAATTTCACCAAACAGAGATAAGAACATTCGCATGAGTTCCGTTCTCGGTTGTTGTTCGGCTTTTTTCCATTTACCAAACCATTGTCTACGACGCTTAACATTTCGATGAATAGCTCATTTTCCAGCACCGGTCACCCGTCTGTCCAAAATGAGTGAGCTGAGTTGACGAGAACGAAGAGATCAGCAGATGTCCACTCGGAATTTGCAGTTGGCTTCAGACAAATCATGAAGCACTCATTTTCCTTTTTGGGGGGGATATTTCCAAGCTGTTGAAGATGGCAGTGAACAGCTGTATGGCAGATTAGGTTTATCCGTGGAAAGAAAAGCCTACGAATAAGACCACGGTGACCTCAGGCAGGGAGGGAAAAACACTTAAGAGCAAAGTGCTCTCTCTCTCTCTCTCTCTCTCTCTCTCTCTCTCTCTCTCTCTCTCTCTCTCTCTCTCTCTCTCTCTCTCTCTCTCTCTCTCTCTCTTCGATTACAGGATCATGCTCAAAGTGGTTTCGTCATTGACGCATACCACCTTTGCTACATTCACCCACCTTTTATTGAATCTATCATGAGACAAAACTTGCCTCTCTATTCTCACCTTCCTTTTCAAGTGGTACTTGAAAGATTTGATGAGCGATTGGCCGGAGAGGAAAGTGTTTGTCTCTAAACCTTTCACTCAAGTCCACCACACACATTCTTTCACCATGTACGATGAAGACTGCCTTGCCTCCCCGGTTAAGGGGAGGTGGCGGAGCAATTTTTACGATAAACTCGGCCGACAACCGAATTTGTCCCACACGTGACAGCAGCCGTTCTAAATAAGCCCACAAGTCCGAAATGGTTGGACACTGCACGACTGCATGCAGAACGGTGTCGCCGCTCTGACCGCATCTCGGGCAAGTCCGTCCTGTGTGTCTCGACCCGTGCCTGTACAGCTTATCCCGAACGAGCAATGTTTCTCGATAGAACTGCCAAGCCAGGGATCTCTGGCGATTGTCCACAGGTCTCGGCCCGAAAGTTGTCCTGAACAGGCGGGTGAGGTGTACCTCGTTCGACGCCCAGATTCTGCCCGAGAATGTCGTCGCACCTCCCTTCCACTAATCCTCTATAGAACGCCTTCGTGGAATTGAAGTCGCACTAGTTTGGTCCCGGACGGCAGAGTTGCTTGAGAGCCAGACTCTGCGCAATTTAACTGGTCCGTCGGTCCAACGTCCTACGATGGAGACGCCGTTAGACGGCATGAGGTTGCTTCTCCAGGTACCGGGCCGCAAGTCCACTGACTTTTCCCGGTTAATTTTCGCTCCCGTTACCGCTTCGTATTATTTTAGTGCCTCGCCGACCAGTTCGATTTGCCTATGGCTCGATACTATAACGGTGAGGTCGTCCGCGTGGCACTAGAATCAATACGTACAGAAGCGACGAGAGGAGGCAATCCTTGCCGGACCGAACGGGTGATGGGAAATGGTCTGGACTGATGACCATTTAGGCGAACTAATAAGTGGATGCCGCTGTATAAGGCAGTGATCCAACCGTGGAAGACGGTAGAGAAACCAACCGCTCTAAGGACAGCCTCCAAGTAGCGATGGTCTATCTTGTCGAAAGCTTTTGATTGATCCAAATTGATCAGCGCCCTGCCCATGCCACGTTCCTTAACTACCTTGTCTATGATGTAGCGCATCAGATGGAGGTCGTCCGCGGCTGTGATGGGTCTTTCACAACACTCCGCATCTCTTGCCGAGAGTCCTGACAGGCTTTGCAGGTAGTCATTAAACGTTGTCTTTACTTCTTTGTACCTTCTACGGCCAGACTGGCTGTGCGTTCAAGCGGAACGACTCTCTTTTCAGCTTCCTTCACCTCCGACTTTGGTTGAGGCGGGAAGTCGATGGCTTCCTGGTTTGATTTAGCCATTTTCGTTTAGAAGATGCCAAAGAAAACCGAAGAAATTTTTCTTTTAATTTTGGAAATTCAACCACAGTGGGGAAATTTCCTATTAAAAGATTTACTGAGGTTGAAGGAGAAGGTGTTAAACACTTCTGTCACAAAAATATTCAACAAACAAACAGTTTTTCTACACAAAAAAAAAGTCAACTTACTTGGAGTCGATCTGTCAACAGTCCTTTCACATCAGAAATAGATAGATAGATAGATAGATAGATAGATAGATAGATAGATAGATAGATAGATAGATAGATAGACAGACAGACAGACAGACAGACAGACGGACGGACGGACGGACAGACAGACAGACAGACAGGTAGGTAGGTAGGTAGGTAGGTAGGTAGGTAGGTTGGTAGGTAGGTTGGTAGGTAGGTAGGTAGGTAAATAGATAGATAGATAGAGAGAGAGAGACAGAGAGAGACAGAGAGAGAGACAGAGAGAGAGAGAGAGACAGACAGACAGACAGACAGACAGACTGACAGACAGACAGAAAGAGAGAGAGAGAGAGAGAGGGATAGGTGTCGACCTACACATTATATGTACAATATATTCAGATATATTGTGTGTATACTAATTCACTTTTCTTCAGCACAACGTTTCTCATTCAACATGATACAGTTGTTTATCAAATCTACATCAGCAATAAATATCCTATTTTTCTCTAATGCTCTTATGTTTGTGGTGATTCTTTATTATAACCTAAACCATATATATCTTCGTTTCGCTGACCGTTGCAGATAATTGTATTGTACTTAGGATATAATAGAAAATCTTTTTATGACTTTCACCGGTGATAATATGTTGTTCGGAAACTCTATTATCTTATTCATTCTTCATAGATAATAATATAAAAGAGAATTTAATACTGCTTACAATCAATTTGCTTTCATCTTACAGGCTATTTATGTTTTCAATGTCGATGAACTTTATATAAGAAAAGTTTCATGATGTTTAAGAGCAGAATTATTTTAGACACCATATTTGAAGATTTACAGATGGTTTCCATTTTTTTTCCCCCTCCAATGGTATATTACTCATAAAGATTATATAAGAATATATATTTAAATAAAATGACAGTCTAATTCAAAAAGAAACTTAGAATTGATGACATAGGTCTAGAAATATTATGGAATACGACGCAGATTTCATTTTGTAATTATGCTGATGAGAAACAAGTGTGTTGACTTTTGAAAATTAGTTCTTTATCTCTTCATTGAGTTAATGATCTCAATATCTACTAACTATTAAGACGGTGTATTGACAGAATCGTTAGCACGCCGAGCAAAATGCTCAGCGGCATTTCGTTCGTCTTTATGTTCTGAGTTCAAATTCTGCCGAGGTCGACTTTACCTTTCATTCCTTCCGGATCAATAGAATAAGTACCATTTGCGTACTGGGTTCGATGTAATCGACTTAACCACTTCACCGACGTTGCTAGCTTCGTGCAAAAATGTGAAACCAATATCCTCTAGGTATTGGTTTTACATAATTATGGCTTTAGTTGGGTTTAATACTGATTTCCAATGTTGGCATAACGCCAGCAATACTGAGGCAGTGGGTAAGTCGATCACATCGACCCTAGTGTTCAATTGGCACTTATCTTATCGATCCTGAAAGGCAAAATCGACCTCGGTGGAATTTGACATTGGAACGTAAAGACGGACGAAATGCTGCTAAGCATTTCGTCCGGCGTGCTAACGATATGTCAGCTCACCAACTTAGTTGCGTTTAATATCCTTATGCTTTATTCTTTTACTAGTTTCCCAAATTAGTTACTGACTATACTGGGACACTACCTGCAAGGTTATAACCTATTACATGGCTCCTGTAATTGACTTCAGAAGGGTAAGTAGTAAAATAGGCTAGGGAGGGATTTGAACTCAGAACATAGGGCGATATATAACAAGTTATATTGTCCGATGCCCTACCAATTTTGCTCTTCATCTGTTAAATATTAAATGTTTACCTTTCACAAAGAATACAACTCATATATTTTTTAAAGGAATATTAAAGACGGTTTGATATACAGATATTTTCGGAATCTATAAGCGCTGTAAATGAAATCGAATCAAACGGAACAAAACAGATTGGAGAATTCCATTAATCGAACACTTAATTGTTTTCAGATAACATCAATTGTTACTCCTTGCAAAATTAATGTTCGTTTAATAACCTCTACCACTTCTGAATATGAGATTTTCTGGTACCCGTTTACTAACAGTCATAAGCCCTAACTTTTGGCTTTTGCTGCAAATTGCGTTTTCACCTACAAACACAGATACTCATTGTGCGGCATTTTCTTTCTTTTCTCTCTAGATCAGTAATATCTTCCCCAGTTGGCCTCCCGTGTTCAGATACATTCTCTAAGTTTATTATAACATATGTTTTGTAACATTGTAATGTGCTTGATTTGAAGGATACCACATACAGATTCTGCATTTGAAATATTATTAGATGCCCTACTACAATATAATTTCTATTAATTGCCGTTCCCCACTTCTGTTAGAAATACAGCACATTTCTCTCAGTTTTTGCTTCACAGGACATGTGATAGACTGTCAACTGTCTCCGGTAATAGTACACTTCAGAGGACATTTTCAATAAACTGGTATGGTTAAGACTTTTGTTATATTCGCATCTGCACTGTCCATTTATTTACTTTTTCTACATTAAAATTAGGATTGTTATTTATTATTACCACATCAGGAGATATGCCCTTTGTAGATGTGGTGTAATTGCACGATGATAGGCAAGGTTTTAAGATTTGGTGGCAATATTTCGGCTGCTTTAATGTTTGAGAGATTTATAAAGTTTTAGAACACTACGTTTAGTTTCCTCGTCGGCTTAATGAGTCCCAAAATATATCATATATTCATATTTGCTATTATGTCATGATAATCACTGTATTTGTCTATGTTGTGATTTTAGTAGTTGTAGTCGTTATTTAGCTACAACACAACGATAGCCAAGCAACTGTTCCAGATAATGTATCTCAGAGTTATCCAATGTTCTTCCTGCAATTTCTAAAGTTTAAGTGACTATATAGAAATGCCTTACGTCTTACTGCTTTTGATTGTGGACTTCATTGTAGATATTTTTGAAATTTCGTTGGCTACTGTTTCTAAACATTTTCACTTTCAAAGTATACTCTTATGCCTCTTCTATATCTTTCAAATGCTTTTTACACAATTGTTTGTTTCCTACACTGTAAAATAAATGTATGAAAAATCAAAATCCTTTTTGAAACATATTTTATACATCCAAAATAATCATCTTAAAATTCTCCCTTTCCATATCCTAGAGCATTCTACATCAGTGCTAGATTCTATTTTCCCCCAAGGTCTTAATTGAGCTATCTCTTCACATCTACTCTATTTTTCATACCAAGCTACCGGATGCCTGGGCAACGCGTACACTATATCTCCCAATATCATCATATAAATGGTGGTGAATATTTCTAATTATGTTCGCGAACTACAGGTGAAAGGACTGATAGAAAAACTATACTCAATAAGAATCTTGAAAATAGCTTCAAATTTCGTCTTCAGGGGCTCAAATATATTTTCTGATTTCCTATCCGATAATGTACATGGCTAAATGTGTGTGTGTTATTTCTTTACTACCCACAAGGTATTATGTCTTACACAGTTTGTTTTCAACACGCGGTCTCTGAGACCGCGTGTTGAAAACCAACTGTCTAAGACATAATAATCGTTCAAAGACCGTTAATTTTACTTAAACATTTATTATTTCGTGTTAAAATTTCCGTAGCGTTTCCTGCGATCTAGTCACTGATAGAGTTCCATTGTAGTGGAAATTTTTAACAACAAGTAATAATATCGAAGTGAAGATTTTGCGTAATTTTGAGTGGCTAATGCATGTTTTGTATGTTTTAATTGTTGTGCATGCATGAGTGGGTTTGCTATTGAGTGCTAACGGTAACATCTAATCCAGTACAACCTCCTGCATGGTCGAGTCATCGGCTTCTAAACTAGCAACACCATCGTGCCTGTTTGGACAGAAGACTGGGTTTTCAATAACCATGAGAGTGACATA